>NW_027725675.1:0-5154 GCF_054177405.1 Leptonychotes weddellii | reverse complement strand
CCCCCCCCCCCCCCCGTTGCTGCCAGCACCAGCTCCCACCTGGCCCGGACCTGCTCTCTCTGCCCTCTCAGTCCAGGTCCCCTCACTCCCCAGCTCCCCTTGGCAACCTGCCTCTGAGGAGGTGCTCCGGGGTGCCACCCAGCGGGTGGGGGCCTGGCAGGAACCATGCCAAGCCAGGGAGCACGGCCAGGAAGGAGTCCGCAAGGCAGATGCCTCCCCTCTCCTGCTGCCTTGATTAGAGAAATTGAGATGTTAATAATATTCCGAGATGCAAGGTGCTAATTAAAGTTAATTACTGTTTCCTTGTGAAGTAACCTCTCCTCGTGTTTACCAGGAGCAAGGCTGCCAGCCGCACCCCTGGCTCGTGCCGATCACTACGCCCCCTGCTCGGTGTCCCCACGCCCTCGCAGGTGCCCTCAGCTGCCCCAGCCCAGGCCAGGCAGGCACCACGGTCTGGGGTCCCCAGGTCCTGCTTCTTGGCGTGGCACCAGAGCAGCCCTGCCGAGGAGCACGGGAGCACGGGAGCAGGAGCGTCCCGTGGAGCCCAGGGACAGGACTAATGGCCTCCGTGGCTGGAGCCCTCGCCTCTGCTCCTCCCCTCCTGCAGAATCTTGCCCTCTTTCCGGCTCCTGGACCCGGAGCAATTTACTTAACCTCTTAGAATCTCAGTTTCCTTATCTGTAAATGGGGGCTGATAATTCCTACCTTGTAGAGTAGCTGTGAGGATCACATGAGACACTGCCTCGAAAAATGCTCACCACAGTCACATGGCTGGGAGTCAATAAGCTCTCAGTTAACTGTGCTTATTGTTTGTTTGTTTTTTTAAAAGATTTTATTTATTTATTTGACAGAGAGAGACACAGCGAGAGAGGGAACACAAGCAGGGGGAGTGGGAGAGGGAGAAGCAGGCCTCCCTGCGGAGCAGGGAGCCCGATGCGGGGCTCGATCCCAGGGTCCCGGGACCACGACCTGAGCCGAAGGCAGACGCTTAACGACTGAGCCACCCAGGCGCCCCAACTGTGCTTATTGTTGTCTTTGTTAATAATCATCTCCCTCCCAAATCCCTCTTCTGTGTGGTCTGGCTTCGGGACTGGGGGTGGGTCAGTTGAGTAGACGCATGTCCTCCCCACACGCTGGGACAGCAGCCCAGGGACACTGCACACACAACCCTACAGTACCGCACTCGGAGCGCACACAGCCATAGTGGGGGGGGGGCTCCCCCTGCCAGGCCCCTACACATCCCCTTCTCTTGGCTCCATCCCTGGTCTCAGCCTCACCCAGGGAAGCAGAGAGAAGAGAGAGAAGGCTGATAGGACTCTCAGAAATAGAGTTCTGCAAAGCCCAGAGTGTGTGTGTGTATGTGTGTGTGTGTCTCCACTCTTGAGTTCCAGGCTGCACAGGGCTTTGGGGGAGAGGCCACCCTCTTGGGATCCAAGTCAGGTTGCCATGACAACCACTGCAGGTGTGCACCTCCGATCTCCTCCACTGCCCCCCCAACACACAGCCACTCTGGCCAATTCTGGGGGAGACGCTATCATTCTGATGGGAGTCTCCCCATCCTCACCCCGGCTATGACCACTGTCCCCAGCCGGCATTCTCACGAAGCCCCTGAGCTGGGGGGAGGGCCAAGGCACCAGGCAGAGCCGTGCATCCCCAGCTTCCTGTGGGAGCTTAAAGCTCATGAGTGAATTTTGCTGTCACCTTTGGTTTGGGAGGATGGAGGCTTCTGAAGGGGCCTCCCTGGGTATAACGTGGGTAATCAAAGGGTTAAGACTTCTCTGCTGGCTCTGTGCACCCCGCCCCCACTCAGGAGTATCCCAGGCTGGTCTCTGAGGGCAGCACTGGCCAGCCCACCCTGGGGCATTTCCTGTTTATGGGCCTAGAAGAGTATGGGGAGGGGAAGTGAGGCTGGGCATCCGGGCCAGATTTGGGAGTGAGGGTGGGTCACAGGGACAGCGATGCCACCAGCAGGCCCTGGGAAACTGCCAGGCTCAGCTGTTCCTGCTGAGTTTCTGCACTCCACCCAATCAAGCCCCAGACCCAAATTCCAAGCACAGCCTTGCTGAGAGCACCCCCTGTCCTTGGCTCCCTATTCCAAGCTTGACCCCCTCCTGCCCCAAAGCCCCTGCCTCTAGCCCCTCTGGGAGTCTGGATGCCTTCCCCCAAATCCCATGCACCTTGGCTGTAGTTCCATCTCCCTCCATCCCAAGCTCCCTCCTCACACCCACCTCTTTCCCTCGGCCCTGCCCCCACCTCCCTCTCATCCCCCATCCCCCCTACTCCTTCCACCTTCCACACCTCCTTCCCCCCTCTGCTGCTCAGTCCTTGTGGCCCATATCCCTACTCACCTGTGGCCCACCCTCCCACCCTCTGGCTCCCTTTCCATGCTGTTGCTACAGGATCCCCAAGAAGATTTCCTCTCACTCATTCATTCATTTATTCAGCAAACATTTTGAGTGGTGATAAATAAGTTAAACAAGATGCTTGCCCCTGCAAGCTTTTATTCTAGTAGAAGAGACAGAAATTGAACACGTAAACAAATAAATGAAATGATGATAGACTGGGATAAGGTCAAGGAAAGGAACAAAGGGGGAGCTGTGACAGAGACTCCAAGGGCACCTTCTAATCCCCGATTTAGATATGGAGTCAGGAGAAGGGTCAGAGAGAATGGGGAACAGGGGCCACCTGGAGGCAGAGATTTGGCGGAGGGAGAGTCTCCTAGTTCATCCGTAAGCAGTGAACACTGAAGCCAGGAGACCCTGCTGCTATCCACCCATTCCCACCTGCTCTAATAGATACCTTCTTCCTCCGTCAACCTCCTCAGACCTCCTCCCGGCCACTCCCAGCCCGCTCTGCCCCTGCTCCCACCCCACCAGCTTTTTCCAACTACTGGGTCTTCCTGATCATGCTGAAGAGATGAGGGGCAAGGGCACCCATCCTTGGGGGATCTGAAGGGGAAATTGAATGGGTGAGAAAAGCATGACCATGTCACAATACGGCCTCAAACTTGCACAAACTGTTAGAGCGATAAGAAATAGAATGTGCATGTGCTGAGGGGGGTTTGGAGAGATCATGGCCAGGAAAGGGTTCATCGGGGGCAATTTTCTGTGGGTGCTGCACTTTGAGGGTTGGAGCACGTGCAGAGGGCGCTGGGCATGTGGAAGAGCTCCAAGCCACGTGGAGCTGTGAGCAGAGCACATTCACAATCACAGCTCAGGGACTTTGCCCTTCCCAGTGCTGCAGCCCCATGAAATATTTAGGTTTCTGGACATGGCTCATCCCTTATTGTCCCCCTCAGCAAGTACACTTCCCCTACATCATTTATGGCTGTCCCCTTTCCTCCTCTTGGAGTACTGCAGAGAAGGGAAGGCTGGACCCCAGACTGGAGGAGGGTCTGTCCTAACCCTGTGGCCAGGGGGCAGGATCCAAGCCTACCTTCTCACACCCCACCCCCCACCCTGTGTTGCCCTGGGAGCAGGCCAGGAGGGTGAGTCTAGGAACTGAGAGGTCATTTTCAGCCTGGAAGACTGGGGAAGCGGAGTAAGGAGGGAGTGTATAAGATGCAGATGTGCTGGCTCCAGAAGGGAGAGGAAAGGAGTCTGGGAGCGATGAGAAAAGCTGCATTTATTGAGCACTTACAATTTACTGTACTAAGCCGGTTACATGCCCCATCGCCTTAAATCCACACTGAAATTTAGGATTTATTATCCCCGTTTCATAGCTAGAGAAGCTGATGCTCAGAGAGGTTAAGTAACTTGTCTAAGGCAGCCCAGACAGTCCAGCTCCAGAAGCCAAGCTCCTACATACTCCAAAAAGGTCTCACCTTAGTTAGGGGTGGGAAGACAGGGTGTGTGTTGTGTGTGTGTGTGTGTGTGTGAGAGAGAGAGAGACACAGAGAGAGAGAGACAGGAGAGGCATGTCAGGCAGTGTCTGTCCCATTCCCTCTTACTCCCAGAAGATGAAACTGCTCTCAATATAATTCCCTCCCCCTGCTCCCCCTTCCCCCTGATTCAGCCCCAGCCAGAATTCCTAAATACTTTACCTGTTTATTAGACAAATATTGTTGGCCAGAGATTGGGAGACCTTGAGGAAATGGGAAAAGGAAGGTGAGGAGATAGAGGGAGAGCCAGAGAGAGAGAGAGAGTGAGAGGTAGAGCAAGAGACTGACAGAGACACGGGGCGGAGCAGAAAGCAGGGGCATTTGAGAGAGTACTGGGTACAGAGGGCCCGGATGGACACTGACCCACAACCTGGACAGTCAGAGCACAGCCCATCCACTGGATGGTGAGGGAATGGATGGAAGGTCACAGAAGGAACTCCTACTCCCCTCCCCCCACCCCCCAGCTCTGTCTCCACCCACCCTTCCCCCTTCACACCCCAGCTTCTCCTTCCCCTCCCCCACTGTCTTCTCGAGAACAATTCTAATTAGACTAAGTGACTAAGAGGCGGTTTCAGCCTGAACAGCCAATTAGGCCGGGAGGAAGGGAAAGGAGCTCCCCCCAAGTCTCCCACCTCCATCCACCCCCCTCATTTTACCCAGACCCAGTATCTGCGCCCAAGACTCCGGACTGTCACTCAAGTCTCCCTGATTCTGCTCCTCCCCCCATTGCCCACTTGTGTCCCCATTACCTGTGGCCAGACAGCCCCCGGCCCACTCTCTAGTCCCTACCTTGAGCCCCTCCATCCTCAGGCCCTGAGTCCGTTCAAGCCTCCCTGGCAGGGGGCAAGGAAAGCATGGGGTCCTTCTCGGGAGGCTGTCTTTCTGAGTCTCTTTATTTCTGATGTTTCTCCTCTGTCTCTGCCTCTCTCTCTTCTCTTCCTCTGGCACTTATTTCTAACATCCATGGACCAGGCCTACTGGTTGCCATGGAGACGCAGTGTGCAGCTGGGTGGTGAGTGTGTGAGAGGAGCTGTGTGTGCTCTGCAGCACGGTGGGGGGGGGGAACTGTGCGTGAAACGTATCCATGTGCAAGAAATCTTTCTTCCAGGTCTCCCTGAAGGGAGACCCAGGCCAAGGGGGAGACTCCAAAAGGCCCCAATGATCCTAAAACACTGGGCCATATTCATCAGGGACACATCCTCTCCCTCAACCCCTGCAAGGGCAGATACTAAACTCTGTTCAGTCCAGGCTCTGGATTGGCAGATTCTGGAGGG
>NW_027725674.1:0-316 GCF_054177405.1 Leptonychotes weddellii | reverse complement strand
GAGCCACCCAGGCGTCCCACTTCATTATTTTTTTAAAGTAAACTCTACTTCCCCAATATGGGGCTCAAACACATGACCTCAAGATCAAGAGTTGCATAGTGTACTGACTGAGCTAGGCCCTCTCTCACTTTATATTCTGACATATATTCAATTCCTTTAGGAATCTGATATCAATCTCAAAAAGAGAACCAAAAAACTATGCTGTTTGGTACAGAGCAATGGCTGCAGTTTTCAAAGGTGAAACACATATGCAAAGGTTGCTCCGAGCACTGAGACATTGAAAATATCTTAAATCCATGATTTCATCTCTTTGCTG
>NW_027725673.1:0-316 GCF_054177405.1 Leptonychotes weddellii | reverse complement strand
GTCTTAACATTTGCGTGTGTTTCTTTCTAGTCTTTCTTCTCTGCAAGTAGAAAAAGGTTGCTCGGAGTGCTAGATTTCACATTGGTGCTGAGAATGGGTGAGACATAAATATTAAAGCAGTGGTGTCTTTATTCTGACTCTCCTCACTGATGACTCTCTTTTTTCCTGCCTTTTGTTCTTGCTCTTTTCCCACCAAACCCAGAGTTCTGATCCTGTGACCCTAATTGGAGTCTTTACTCCAATCTCTGGTCCCAACATCATGACCCTAATCAGGATTTCAGAGCCCTATCACTTTGTATCCATTTACCTTACTGCT
>NW_027725672.1:0-316 GCF_054177405.1 Leptonychotes weddellii | reverse complement strand
TTTTAAACCAAGGCATCTTTAGTTCGGTTAAATCGCAGCCACCTCTGTTTAATGCGGCCCCTCCCTCTCGCTTCTCTCTCAGGTAGCAGCTCTAATCCCTGTGGGTGTCACAACTACCAATGTCAGGGTCCTCTGGGAATACTCTAAAATGCGCCTGGCCACTAACCACTGGCAAAGTTCTCTGGGTCGCCAGGGAGTATACAGAAATGACAGAGAAACCAGAAGAAAAGTAAGAGCCAACCACTTCCACATTTCCTTGCCATTCAGAAAGTTGAAACTTTTCTTATCTTTCGAGTGTGTGTGTGTGTGTGTGTGT
>NW_027725671.1:0-316 GCF_054177405.1 Leptonychotes weddellii | reverse complement strand
TAGGTAATGGACTTTCATGGGAGCAAGTTGGAACTTTTAAAATGAAATTGGCTTTCCAGTATCACTATTATTTATTTATTATTATTTATTTATCAAAGGAAGTGGGAGCAACAGAACTTTACCTTTTGTTTTTACATGCGTGAGTTTTTATTTTCGGTTTGATATTAGAACTTCCATGCTAAGTACAACTTCTTTGAAAGGATGTATGGAAATGGAATGCTGTTCCAAGGAAATCAGTGGGTGGTACTGGGGAGGCTACAGTAACTGGCATTTTTCTATGGCATGAACTTAATATTTTATAATTTTGCTGTAGTAC
>NW_027725670.1:0-316 GCF_054177405.1 Leptonychotes weddellii | reverse complement strand
TCGAGTCCCGCATCGGGCTCCCTGCTCGGCAGGGAGTCTGCTTCTCCCTCTGACCTTCCTCCCTCTCATGCTCTCTGTCTCTCATTCTCTCTCTCAAATAAATAAATAAAATCTTTAAAAAAAAAAAAAAAGAAAGAAATGTCTATTGTTTAGCCCACCCAGTCTGTGATGATTTGGTTATGGCAGTCTGAGCTGACTAAGCTATCAGGCCACAGGGACAAACATATTTCTGGGAGCCCAAAGACCCTGATTGAAATATCTCCTAGACAGATTTCCTGGAGAAATGAACTGTTCTGGGAATAGTTGTTTAAAAGGT
>NW_027725669.1:0-316 GCF_054177405.1 Leptonychotes weddellii | reverse complement strand
TCCCCTTAACATTTTAATCAGCAAATGATTTAAGAGCCATTTGAGGAAGGAAAATGAGTCCTTGTTTTCATCAGAAAACCTTCCTTTAACACATTATGGTAAGATCAAGAAGACATCAGCATCAAACTTCGCACAATGGACAGCCACAACATTGAATACAAAACACAAGTAATAATGAAGTGCTTTCTAAAAACTGTTGCATCACCAACTCTTAATAAAAGAAAATAATATCGATTTCTTCCTGGTTCAGTTTTGGTAGTTTATACGTCTCTTGGAATGCATCCATTTCCTCCAGATTATCTAATTTGCTGGCATA
>NW_027725668.1:0-316 GCF_054177405.1 Leptonychotes weddellii | reverse complement strand
TACTACGAGTGAGTGCCCAGAGACACGTGCAGTAAGAGCCATTGGGCCAGAAGAGCGGGCCACAGTGCGACAGAGAGCCTCTGTGCCCTTCAGGCCTTGAGCACCTCCCTCTTCGAAAAGCAACTAGTTCTCGTTAAAAAAAAAAAAAAAAAGCATCTAGCTTAAGCACACCTTACACAGCCTCTCCCAGTGTCTAATAAAACACCTGAGAAAACCCAGAACAGGCTGGAAGTCACCCTGGGGCCAGCAGAACGGAGTGGAACGTAGGGTGGGTTGCCTCTCGGCGCTGTGTCCTCACTGAAAGCAGGTGGGCCGT
>NW_027725667.1:0-316 GCF_054177405.1 Leptonychotes weddellii | reverse complement strand
GGCAGCCTGCTCTCTTCACCATTCCACTGATGGAAAATTTCCGCTGTGGAAAATCAGTGATATATCAGGTACATGCCCACCTGAGACCAAAGTAGTTGACCACACAGCTTCTTTGATGTTGCCAGATTAGCTTACAAATTACGTCAAGGTAGAATTTAACTCAGTTCCAATACAACGTGGTAAGAATTGGCCTCTGCTCGTTCCTTCCTGTTCTGAAGTTTGGATGGTGTTTGGTCATGGCAGTATTACAGTGACCACCAGATGGCAGTATAACCCAACTTAATACCGTGCCGGTCATTTAAATTTTTTTTTTTTT
>NW_027725666.1:0-316 GCF_054177405.1 Leptonychotes weddellii | reverse complement strand
TGACGACCAAGGGTCTCGAGGCCAGGAGACCAGGCGTCATCCTGACACCAGGAGTCTCGTTCTGGAAAGGGGGCTTCCTAGGGGCCAAGGAGCATCTGAGGGCCGGAGGCCATGGGCCGTTGCCTGCTTGGCGGGGGCCTGTGCCCTCCCCGCGGCAGGTGCTGGCAGGTGCTGGCCCGCTGGGTGGTCGGGGACAGCCCGGGCGGGGGATGCAGACCCGGGTCCCACCACGAGCCGGCCGGGCAGACTCGGCTCCCGCTCTGGAACAGGAGAGACGGATGTGGGGAGAGGGGTTGGGGGGCACAGATTGGGCTGG
>NW_027725665.1:0-316 GCF_054177405.1 Leptonychotes weddellii | reverse complement strand
TCACAGGGTGCTCCGCAAACTCAGCTCTAAGGAAATCTCCCTCGGGCACCTCCTCCCAGACAGACTGCCGGGGCCCCCGTAGGCCCCAGCAATGCCAACTCTTACAGCTAGCACTGGGGGAACCTTTCCCAAAGGAAATGCCATCCAATCTGAGACCTGAAAGGTGGGCAGTCCTGAGCTGAGAGCCCTGGGGGCCACCGGGAGGCTCTGTCAGAGGGAGAAGAGAGCATGGCTGGTGGCTGGAGGAACAGAAAGGAGTGAGTGGGTAGTGCAAGAAGGAGCAGGCGAAGTCAAGCTAGAAGGGCCGCAGGGCTGT
>NW_027725664.1:0-5154 GCF_054177405.1 Leptonychotes weddellii | reverse complement strand
GGGGTGACTGGGTGATAGACACTGGGGAGTGTATGTGCTCTGGTAAGTGCTGTGAATTGTGCAAGACTGTTGAATCTCAGATCTGTACCTATGACACAAATAATGCAATATATGTTAAGAAAAAAAAAAAGAAGGTATAGCAGGAGAGGAAGAATGAAGGGGGGAAGTCGGAGGGGTAGAGGAACCATGAGAGATGATGGGCTCTGAAAAACAAACTGAGGGTTCTAGAGGGGAGGGAGGTGGGTGGATGGGTTAGCCTGGTGGTGGGTATTGAGGAGGGCACGTTCTGCATGGAGCACTGGGTGTTACACACAAACAATGAATCATGGAACACTACATCTAAAACTAATGATGTAATGTATGGGGATTAACATAACAATAAAAAGATTTTTAAAAAAGTATCTTCGCATAAAAATGCGTAATGAGAAATGAATCGTACAGAGTAGAAAAAACATATGTGGAATTCAAAGGGGTTAGTAAAATTGGGTGTGTCCCTTAAATCGTAGAAACACCTTACTCTTTGCAATGGAAAACTTCAGAAACCTGAGCTTAAATATTCAGTCGTTTGGGTGACTCACTGAATGCGGCCATGTTAGCGTTAAAATCAAAAGGGTTGAAATTTTAAATGACTCGGGAATTGTTTTGTCTTAAAGTGTGTCCAGGAAATGTGCATGGGAGCAAAACTTTTATTTAGCTTTGGTAAAGTCAAAAAGAGGACAGAAATTTTAAGCCATTTCTCACTGTGTGTGTGTGTCTGTGTGTGTTTTGTCTGAATGTGTTAAGTGAAACTAAGCTCATTTGATAAAAAAGAAAATTTAAACCCTAGAGAATCCTAAGCTGTGACTATTTCCTTCTGCTTTTTGCTAATGTGTAAACGTGGGCAGCTGAGGTAGTGAACCAACAGGGCACAGTGCCAATCACTAGAGATCTTGATTATCTAATTTCTGGAAGATGTTGGGATAAAACATTTGCAGTTTTAAAGTCTCATTTTGCCACTAGAAAAATAATGGATAATAATACCTTGCCTTTTATAATTCTTTAGTTGCTTGTGGGGATCCAAGGAGATAGTATGTGGAGGGAACTCATAAACTTCATAATTTTAAGACTGCATTTCTTAAAACTAGTTGACATTCAAGTACCAGAAATAAAGAACCTTTAAAAAAGTAAGCATGAACTAATAATCAAAAAGTTAAAACAGGGCGCCTGGGTGGCTCAGTTGGTTAAGCGACTGCCTTCGGCTCAGGTCATGATCCTGGAGTCCCTGGATCGAGTCCCGCATCGGGCTCCCTGCTCGGCAGGGAGCCTGCTTCTGCCTCTGACCCTCCCCCCTCTCATGTGCTCTCTCTCTCTCATTCTCTCTGTCTCAAATAAATAAATAAAAAAAAAAAAATCTTAAAAAAAAAAAATAAAAAAAAGTTAAAACAAAAGAGTGAAAGAATAAGAAAAAGAAAATCCTTTATGTCAACACTACCATTATGTAGTGTTCAATTTCATCAATTGTGCCATCATTTACTTTACTTGGTTTATAAGTCAATATCTAAACAATATGTACATATGATATTTGATTGATATGATGAGCTTTTTTTAATATATAAAAGTTTATTCTCTCTCTTCCTCTCTCTCTCTCTCGTCCTCTTTCTCTGTTCCTCTCTCCCTCTCTCTTCCTTCGTTCGCTCTGTCTCTCTCTCTCTCTCTTTTACTTGGAGAAAAAAACAAGTCCTTCTTTCTGCCATGTTTCTCATTTTCTGGATTTGGCCTTATGGTGTCATTAAGCATGTTCTACTTTCCTCTGTAAATGCTGAGCCATGATGGAGACTCAATTGAGCCATTTCGTGTTTGATTTTTTTTTAAATCTTCATAAATACTTGTCTACACTTTATAACTTCAAGAGTCACTTCATATCTTGTTATATCTCCTTTTTGATGTTAAGTTTCATCCATCCGTTTTTAAGTTCTCCATTATCTTTTGACCTACTAGATTTAGCAGTCATTGAGGATCATTGTCCAGACATCTTATTACATTAAGGGGTGGGAAAAGAGCTGTGGGAATCTTCTATAAAGAACTTCACTCTTCTACTTTTAAATGATCTTAGGACATAATTGGTATGGGAAAGGCAAGATGAATAATTGTTTTTCCCCTCCTACCTTTTCCCCCCGCTTCTACCAGTTTTTAGAAAAATGGGTTTATGCCTTGACAGTTTCCTAAAGTGATTAGTGAGATTGATTTTTGTGTCATTATGAAATCAAAGATGATGAGTTCTAATCTATTATCCCTAGGTTTCCTTTTGATACTCTAACTGTTCCTTTTTTTATCAGTGAAATCCTCGTCACATTGGTGTTGATGACCTTATTGTCATAGCTCCAGTAGGCACTGATAGCTTTTATATTTTCTGGTCAATATATATTATGCTTCTTCATACATTTCCTGTTTCAGATCTGGAATCAGTCATTTCACCAAGATTTATTGGTTCCTTTTAGTGTGAAATAGTATTTGGAGTTAACAATTTTGAGCCCAAAAGTTATTATTGCTATTGGGTATTGCTGTCAGTTGTAGACCATTTCAGTACACAAAACTAGGATATAGCTACTTCTTCTAAATATAAAATGCACCATATATTTATAAAATAATTCTAATTCACATTTAAGATAAAGGGTGTAAGACTGTTGAATCACAGACCTGTACCTCTGAAACAAATAATACATTATATGTTTAAAAAAAAAAAGAAGAAGAAAAAAGATAGCAGGAAGGGAAGAATGAAGGGGGGGAATCAGAGGGGGAGATGAACCATGAGAGAAGATGGCCTCTGAGAAACAAACTGAGGGTTCTAGAGGGGAGGGGGGTGGGATGGGTTAGCCTGGTGATGGGTATTAAAGAGCCCACGTACTGAATGGAGCACTGGGTGTTATACACAAACAATGAATCATGGAACACTACATCAAAAACTAATGATGTAATGTATGGTGATTAACATAACATAATAAAAAAATTAAAAACAAAAAAGATAAAGGGTATTTACTTAATTTTGTTTTTTCTTTTCTTTTTCTTTTGCACTAAAAATCTTAGTCTGGAAAACATTTTAGGTAATTTGTTCTTTTTACTGTAATATCATATGTATGTATGCGTATGTATGTTAACAAAAATAACACTATCGCTAACAACACGAGTACTAAATATTAGTTACGGTTTTGTTTGATTGCAATTCTTTTTGTCCTTATAATGCATCCCACAAAGCCTGTGGAGTCAAGTAGTATTTTTTTAAGCCACCAACAGTTAGAATCTTGTTTTATTTTACTTTTAATAGTTAGGTATCACTTCTTTTTCATTTTGATTTAATTTTGTTTTATAATTATGAAGTCATTTGTACATTTCCAAAGACAAAATTGCTTAACAAGCTAGAGTTAGAGAAATTTAGCCTTTATTCTACCCCTTCTTCCATATATGACTATTATTAATAGGAGATCTTTATCAATACTATTTATACCTGTATGAGTAGACTAGATGCAGCTGAAGAAAGCATTACTGAATTAGAAAAACAAAATCCAAAGGAATTACCCAAATGTAGCACAGAGATGGTAGATATGAAAAGAGAAGAATATTCATATCCCTAAATGCAAATTTTAGAGAACAAGAAAAACTGAGAAACAATGAACTAAGAATTCTATTCAGCTAGCAAAGAAAAAAAAAGGGTAAACACAAAGAAAATAATAAAAGGAACAGTATAATAAAAATTAAAAAGCAGAAATTAATGAAATAGAACGCAAATGAGCAGTTGAGATAATTAGCAGGAGCAACAGCTGTTAAAAAGAAAAAAAAAGAATAAAATACTTATTGGAAAACAAGGAAAGTGTGCAAAGTGGTCACAGGGCAGGGATATGTTGTGTTAGCTATGTGGTAAGACAATAAAATGTTATGTGGTATTCTTGATGGATTCCTGGAACATGCAAAGGATATTAGGAGAAAACAAGTGAAATCCAAACAAAATGTTTCTTAGTTGTGACAAATGTACCATGGTAATGATATGGGAAACTGGGTGAGGAGTATATGTGAACTTGTACTATATATGAAACTTCTCTGTAAATCTGAAACTATTCTAAAATTAAAGTTTATTTAAAAATAATTATTAGACTGAAAAAAAATATTCTTGTAAGATAGATGTATTGGATCTCCCCAAGACTACTCCTGTGCTAGGAGATTCTCTGGAAAGAATCAGTGTATTCTGAGATACTGAGAGTTATTACAGGGATGTAGTAAGGAATACCTAGATCATAAAGGAAAAATACAAAAGTGCAGACTTCTTTATGCTCTCTCCCTTCCACACACAGCTCACTCTTGTCTCAATCTTAGAACAAAAATGTAGAAACATGTGTGCAATGCTTATGCCCAGGGAAGCCTACTCAGCACCCAAGCTTTTTATTGGGGTTTGGTTATATAGACAGACTAGTACATGCCAAAGTTCCAGACTCTCAAAAGGAAGTTATGTATTAATCACAAACCATATGGATTGCTCTGTCTAGATGCAGAGAACCACCTTTTTCAGTTAGGGAAAGCTTTATTTCACTGTAGAGAACTGTTTACCAGCCAAGTTCCCAAACAGTAGCCAAAGGTCAAACTTAAGGAGATAATTCTTTTTTTGTTTGTTCGTTTGGGTTTTTTGGTTGTTTTGTTTTAGAGAGTGAGCATGCAAGCAGGTTGGGGTGGGGAGGGCAGTTGAGTTGGGGGAAGGACCTCTTTCCACTAAAAGAAACAATAGAGACATTCAAAAGACAGGCTACAGTGTAATGAGAAGACAAAGAGTTAAAAAAACAAACAAAACAAGGTTAAACACTTTTCCCTTTGCGCAGGTCTGTGGATTGGTGATTTGTAGTGTGAGTTGAGGGGCTCCTGGTATCCAAGGTAGCTGAGCACAGCTGGGCCAACGCTAGAGTTGGCAAGGCCCACAGTGGGTCCCCAAAAGGATGGAAGTAGAAGATAGACCTGAAACTTCATCTCTCCCCGCTCAATCTTTAACTCCCTTTACCTCTTCACCCTGACGTCTCCCAGATTTGTATTCTTCAGATTCAACCTCTTCCCTGAACTTCAGACTCATTAATTCAACTACGAACTGCACTTATGTATCTTGCAGTCTTCTGAAACCAAATGTCCAAAATAGGAGGT
>NW_027725663.1:0-316 GCF_054177405.1 Leptonychotes weddellii | reverse complement strand
TATATGGAATCATGGCTTTCCTGACCTGAGCGTTACTTAGAATTATTGAGTCTGACTCTCAGATTTAGAGGATAATCTACATCAGTGATCTTTACATGGTTGGGCAACTGAAACTCGTGGGGTTCGTTTTTCTAATATCAGTAAAGTATGTATTGCTTGTAGAGCTTCAGATCCAGGAAAGCAGATGTGAAACCTTGGTTGTCTGTATTTCTAAGACTCCCTGGAAAATTCTGCAGTACAGCTAGTTTGGAAAGTACTAGATTCAATTCTCCAGATTTCTAAAAACCCTCAAGGATGAATATTATGACTTATCTAT
>NW_027725662.1:0-316 GCF_054177405.1 Leptonychotes weddellii | reverse complement strand
TCTGGCCTCTTCCTCCAGCCCCTGGAGCCCTCCTCTCCCTGCCCCCATGCCCAGCCCCCTCTCTCTGGAAGGCAGTTTAGTTTTGGGCTGGTTATGTAGCTTTGCGGGTCAGACCCGTCAGGTTCAACTCACTGCTTTGCTGCTTACCAGCTGCGCAATACGGGTGAACCATGTCTCTTCGATCCTTGCTGTCCTAATCTGCAAATGGCAGCTGGTGGCAGCGCCCACCTCCTAGGATCCCTCTAAGGGTAAAAGGGGATAAGCCACATCAAGAGCTTGGCCTGGTATCTGTGCTCGGTGAGCCTGGGCTATTTCT
>NW_027725661.1:0-316 GCF_054177405.1 Leptonychotes weddellii | reverse complement strand
TGTTTATGGGGCTCACCATGGCAGGGAAGGTGGCTGTGGGAAGGACTTCGGGCAGAGGGGCCAAGTGGGCAAGGCTCCAAGGGACACCCAGCAGCAACTGTGATGACCACAGCTGCAGGGTCCAAGCTCCCCTCAGCCTCTGGGCCCCACGCTGTTCCACGTGAGATGTGGCTTTTAGGGGCACCGGGAGCTTTGTCCTCGTTCAGACCTGGCTCTTGGTCTTCTTTGCTGTGTGACTCTGAGCAAGTCACTCCACCTCTCTGGGCCTCAGTTCCTCCTGGGGAAATGGGTACCTGAGACCGACCACGTGGACATA
>NW_027725660.1:0-316 GCF_054177405.1 Leptonychotes weddellii | reverse complement strand
TAGTCACCATACGCTACATCACTAGTTTTTGATGTAGTGTTCCATGATTCATTGTTGCGTATAACACCCAGTGCTCCACGCAATATGTGCCCTCCTTAATACCCATCACTGGGCTAACCCATCCCCCCATCCCCCAATACAGACATTCTCTTACATAACCCCAGTAGTTATCAAATTCAGGAAATTTATCATTGATGCAATAGTTTAATCTGTAGTACATATTCCAATCTGTTGATTGTGCTATAGCAAATTTTCTTTTTCTGTATAGAATCCAGTCTAGGATCATGTGTTGCATTTAGTTGTAAGGTCTTTTTTA
>NW_027725659.1:0-316 GCF_054177405.1 Leptonychotes weddellii | reverse complement strand
TCGGGCTCCCTGCTCAGCTGGGGGTCTGCTTCTCCCTCTGCCCTCTTCCCTCTCGTGCTCGCTGTCTCTCATTCTCTCTCTCAGATAAATAAAAAAAAAAAAAAAAAAAAAAACAAAAAAACTCAATAGTTCAAGAACCTAGGGGAGGCTACTAGATGAAATTCATTCAACCAGTGGCTCCCTTGCTTGGCAAGTTTCTGATAAACTTAAGCTTTTGTTATTTCTTTTTTAGTAACCAGAGATTTTTCTGATAGTTTCATATGGGCTCTTTGATAGCTCCTTGGGTAATAATCAGGAAAAAGTAAATAGGACTTTT
>NW_027725658.1:0-316 GCF_054177405.1 Leptonychotes weddellii | reverse complement strand
CTGCCTTTCCCGCACCCGATCAGGGGGCTGGCACTGGAAGTGGGGCTAGTCGTAGTTCCAGGAAAACCAGGGCGGCTCCGATCGCAGTGAGTGTGAATGACTTCTTTCCTTTAAAAATCATTATCACATGCCGGAGAATGACAGCAGTTTTGATCATACTGTCTAGCCAAAGTCCACTATTCAGGTTGCTTTTTTTTTTTTTTTTAAAGATTTTATTTATTTATTTGAGACAGAGAGAATGAGAGACAGAGAGCATGAGAGGGAGGAGGGTCAGAGGGAGAAGCAGACTCCCTGCCGAGCAGGGAGCCCGATGCGG
>NW_027725657.1:0-316 GCF_054177405.1 Leptonychotes weddellii | reverse complement strand
TCCCCGCGCCTACAGCTGCCCGGCGCGATGTGACCACTGAGGCCACCTTCTAGTGGTGGGCAGGGTGGGCATCTCCGTAGACGCCAGTGTTGGGATGTCTGTGGACTCTCAGGCATATGCACGGGTTCTGGAACTCCCTCGTCCGTGACTAAGGATCCCATGCCCGGGTGAGGAGTGCAGGTCAGTGAGACCAGAGCTTCAACAGGGGGAACCACGCTGCCTTCAATTTTGGCTGCTCCACTTCTGGGGCCAGGAGCCGGGGCCGTTTACCTCCACACCGTGTGCATCGGAGGAAAGGGAATTTAACAACCTCCAG
>NW_027725656.1:0-316 GCF_054177405.1 Leptonychotes weddellii | reverse complement strand
CTTGTGGTGTGTTAACTCCACATTTGTGATCTTACTTAACCCTTATGATTCTGTGAGGCAAAGATTTTACCCTTGAATTACAGATGAGGGAACTGAGGATTACAGAGGTGATAGAATATGTTCAAATTCACATAATAAATAACAGAGCTTGGACTTGAACTTGATGGATTTAACTCCAGAGCTTGGAGTCTTAAAGTTTTATTGGTCATAGTCTATTCCTGAGCTAAATATAGCAAACAAACAAGGGGCTATTTTGTTTATAGGTTGTTTTTGGTCTGGGACGTTAAACAACGTATTTTTTAAACAGCGGTATTTG
>NW_027725655.1:0-316 GCF_054177405.1 Leptonychotes weddellii | reverse complement strand
TGCATGAGGGAAGAAAGGACTATAGTGAAATTTACATAGTAGTATACTTAAGTCAATGTGAAAGATTCATCTACAAAATGATGACTGTATTTTGGAGTTAGAAGTGAGAAGAGATTCATTCCTCAATCCACATAGGTATTTTTCTTTCTTTTTTAAAAATAGACTTTATTTCTCAGAGCAGTTTTAGTTTCATAGCAAAATTGTGCAGAAAGTGCCGAGAGGTCCTGTATATTCCCCGCCCGCACGCGTGCCCAGCTTTCCCACTATGCTATTTTTCTTTTTAGTTACAAGAGCTTGGAAAAATTCTGGAAGTATT
>NW_027725654.1:0-316 GCF_054177405.1 Leptonychotes weddellii | reverse complement strand
GTCCTGAACTGACCCCATCCAGACCTTACCAGTAATCTCAGTTGTTTTTGACCCCTATAGAATCAGCCTCAACCATGTTTCATCGCTGTCCTGTCCTACCTGATGGGGTTCTGGCTAATTTGGGCAAACAGGGCCCCTTCTCAAAGAAAACATATTTTTAGTTGACTGAAAATAATTAATTAATGACAAGCTTTAAGGTGGTTTGAATTTAGAAGAATCTAAAGTGGGAGAACATTGACTAAAATTGTCAAATTTACTTATTGAGAACAAATGACATGCAAAGTACTGGCCCTGATATCATGGTGATTCAGAGAGT
>NW_027725653.1:0-5154 GCF_054177405.1 Leptonychotes weddellii | reverse complement strand
CTTGTTTCTTAAATTCCTCATATCAGTGAGATCATATGATACTTGTCTTTCTCTGATTGTCTTATTTCATTTAGCATAATACCCTCTAGTCCCAACCACATTGTTGCAAATGGCAAGATTTTGGTTTTTTTGATGGCTGCATAATATTCCATTGTATATATATACCACATCTTCTTTATCCATTCATCTGTTGATGGACATCTTGGCTCTTTCCATAGTTTGGATATTGTGGACATTGCTGCTATAAACATTGGGGTGCACATACCCCTTCCGATAACTACATTTGTATCTTTGGGGTAAATACCCAGTAGTGCAATTGCTGGGTCATAGGGTAGCTCTATTTTCAACTTTTTGAGGAACCTCCATACTGTTTTCCAGAGTGGCTACACAAGCTTGCATTCCCACCAACAGTATAAGAGGGTTTCCGTTTCTCCCCATCTTTGCCAACATCTGTCATTTCCTGACTTGTTAATTTTAGCCATTCTGACTGGTGTGAGGTGGTATCTCATTGAGGTTTTGATTTGTATTTTCCTGATACTGAGTGATGTTGAACACTTTTTCATGTGCAAAGTGATATTTTTATTTTCTAAAGGATTAATTTACATAAAAACTTGATCAAGTGCTTGGACATATATGAGAATCAGAGAACTGTAGTGGGTTCTATGGCAGAGGTGTATGAAATTTGGGGACAGAGTAATGGAAAGAACTCAGTCTTGAAATTTCTTCAACATGCAGAAGAGGAAAGAAGAGAATGGTGTATCAAGAAAAGGCAAGAACAATGAAAGCGAGAGAGGAAACTGGTGCTTCAAGGGTCCTGCTAATGACTGTAGCCCAGCAACCATATGAAGGAAAGGTAGGAGACTGGCATAGTGCAAATCACCCAACCCAGGCATGGCTTATGTGACCATATCTTCCAAACCTCAAACTGAGACATGTGGTCTGACATTTTTTTCTGATTTGTGAATTTATTTACTAGACAATTCTGACAAGGCATAGATTTTAAGCCCCATTTGATTATTCATTTAACAAATTGCTTCTATTAAGGAGAATGAAATCTTTATGATATTAGACTACTGAATATGTGGGTCATCTTTGCTGTATCTCAAATCACTGACTTCAAACAAATACAAAGTGTGAAATCATTTTGAACTTGAAGGACAAAATGAGAAATTATTTTGCACATTTGTAATTTTTAGCATACAGCCCATGCAACATTCCCCATGGAATGTTAAGAGACTTTTCACCTAACATCCTTCTGAGAAGTGACAGTCCACAATCAGCAATAGAGGATATATAGAGTAGAGACAACAGGTAATTTTTTAAAAATTCCTGCACAGTGAGTTGGAATTAGGCAACATGAAAAAAAAAAAGCAAAAGAAATATTGGAAATATCTACTAAAAATTATTTCAAACAGGGAAATGCTGTAGACCTTTGGCAAATGCCTGTGGTTAATACAGAATAACTTGGTGTAACAGGAACAATTTTCTTGAGAAAAAGTCTTATGAACTCAACCAGTGAATATATTTACTGAGAGTATACCTAGCTCAGAACTCCATGGGGTGTTATATCAGGAGGAGCAGATATCATCATTCTTGCCCACATTACATAGTTCCAAGAACTAGTTGGCCAAGAAGATTCAGGTTCTTACATATGACATTTTTAGATCATAAAAGGTTATACCTGCTTACTACAAAAATACAGGAAAAAATCTAAGGTATGAAATAGAAAATATAAATCAATATAATCCCATAACTCAGATATATGGTCATGGGTCAAAACCCAGAGTTTTTTCCCCCCCTAAGATTTCAGTGTAATAAAGACTTTACAAACTAATAGTGAAATCCTGAGTCCTTTGCCTATGAATCTACTAACAGATATGAAAAGAAACCAGAGCTTTTTATAAAATGTAACTTCTTTTTTTATTCAGTAAAGCAAGCCTTTACAAATAATAAAGCACTTCCCTACCAGTATCTCTTCCACTGCTCTGCTCTCTGTCAGATATGCTATTCTTTATAAATGGGGAAAGAGTGAGCTTGATCTGAGTTTGGGGACCAAAGGCTAAAGGATGGAATAGGTGGCATTGATGTGATTGTCTCATGGCAAAATTGGATGCAACTAAGCCGGAACAATGTCCTTAGACTTTCAGAAGAAGCAGAACTCTTGGGGCCAGGTGAAGAAGACTCCCCTTGAGCAGGCAGCCACTCTACCTGCCAGAACCCAAAAATGTACATATGGTTTGAGGTAGGAAGTAATGGGTACAGCTGAAGACAGCACCCTGGTGGATGTTGGTGTTCTAACAATCTATGGTAGCAACATGGCACCTCCAAATGCAAGAAGCAGAAAGTATATGTGGGCAAGTTGGAGCTATCACAGGTGTAGAATGGGGAGGATATATGTTAGACTGTAGCTGATCAGTTGGATCATGAACTCATTCTTCTTTAGGAAAAGCTTTGAATCAGAGCCATTTTTGTTTTGTTTTTATATTCATTTTTTATTTCACATGATATTTTAAAATATAATCATCATCTATTTTATTGCCTTTGGTTCTATAAATATTGATTTTTGGAGCATATGTTCTTTTTGATTCACCAATCATATCTAATTAATGGTAAACAATGATCTACCTGATGTTCTGGAGTCTATATACTGGGTATGACACATTTAAATTGTAAAACCTTTACATTTATTATGCTAAAATTAATATAATAAATAGCATATACATATTATTAAGCCTGGCTCATCCATTTGTTCTTATTACATTAATAAATTCCTGTATTAACAAAGAGACTAACCTTCCCAAGGTTTATTTTAGCTAGGTATTTGGGCCTGGTGGTAAGTAAAGATTTTACCAAAGTAAAAATTTTATTACTTAGACTAGGCAGATCAGATGTGTCTTAGAAGGCCTTTACCTGATGTGTGTGTGGTGGGGTATCAGGGTTTGTATCAGTGAAAGAGCTCATGATATGCTTTCTAAAGTCCTAATGAATGTAATGTCCTCTTCTTACCTCTGTCCACTCCTCTCCATTCTTCCATGGTCCCTGACGGAGTTTTAATATTAGTATATAAACTAAGAGTGTGAGAAACATAGATCTTAACTTCTAGAACTCAACTTCTAGGCCTCAACTTCTTTGTCTCTGAGTTCTGTATCCTGCTGAGCTTGTGGGAAACAGCTTATTCCCTTTGCTCCTTCCCAAAGTTGTGTTACAGTTTCCTGGCTACATCCTCTAGGTGGGGTGTGTGTATGAAACTCTCTGGTCTGTGTTTCATTGTCCTAGTCCATGAGTCTCCTCATTCTCCATTTCTTTGGCACTGCATTTGGGGAATAGAAATCTTTTGTAATGCTTCCTACTTCATGTGTGTCCAAATGCACCATAAAAAATCTTTCTTTTTCGGGGTCTTGTCTTCTCTGAATAATGCTGCTAGAAATCCAGGTAGAGGGCTCTATTCCCTCTCCCTACCTTCTTTAGCCCAGAAGGGTCTCATTTAAGTCAATGAATTGGGTTGGGAAGCAACCTTCCTCTTCCAAAATATTTTGTCTATACATTTACCTCTCTTTGCTCTTTAGAGAAACAAAAGCCACAAAAACTTCCTTCTCTTTGACACATACTGTCCCTAAAGCAGTGAACAAAGAGCCATCCACAAACTTAAATATGAGAAAAAGAAAAGTAAAATTCAGAGAGACAAAAATAACAAGTAAATTAGTATCTCAAAATATGTTTCAGTTAAAATTTTTGGCTCATGTAATGATTTGTTATGGCAGATTTCTAAACAATTACTACAGTTGTATTTAAGAGCTTGGTGGGTGCCCAGTCAAGGCCTACAAAATCAGGCTCAGAAAATAGAGAGAAATGTGCTTTTGGACTGCCCACACCCTCAGTCTGGACATTGTTGGAAGAACATAATGAGGAGAAGGAACTCTTTGCTCCCATCCCAGTATGATTGTAAAAAGAGGGTGGGTGCTACAGTTAGGGAAACCTGCTTTCAAATTCCTTTCCACACACCAGTTATGTGACCGTCAGTAAGTCACATATTTATGGTTGTCCTATATTTGCACAGCAATTTCCTTGAAAGAAGAGATCCCATTTGTTTGTTTTCATCTTTGTATTCTCAGAGATGAGCATAATTACGATACATATTTGATATGCAACATATGCAGAGTTAATTTACATATTTTAACATTTCAGAGCATTAGCTTTATCAGTATGAAGTGATAATACCAACTGCTGCTAAGAGGATCTGGTAAAACTCCATGTGTAAATAAGTCTGACAAACCCTGGAAGAACAGGCATTTAATAGATGGTAATTTCTTTCCTCCCCTTTCTCTTTCCTTCCATATTTTACTATTTAGTGAGTATCCATAATCTGTGGGGGTTTTTTGCACAATAGTCAAACTGTCTCTCTGTTGATTGACACACAGCAAATAGTCATCATCATTTTGAACAATAACGGCATAAATAGTAAATGAGTGTCTAATCTGTAAAACATTGGGCTGCTGACTTTGTCAACTGTTTGGAGCAAGGACATTCCACCACCTCCAACCCCCAAATCTCCATCATCCTTTTATTTCACTGCCACTAACCTAGGTAAATTAACATTGTCTTTTCTTCATTGGAACAAAGTAATCTTTTCCGTTAATAAAACCTAGACATTCCCTCACTAATACTTCTTATCTGCCATTCATCTATACTCAATCATTTGATTTCTTTTTCTCAGTCTTAAGTTTTTCATTTTATAGTTGCTCAGGTTTGACAAATCATCTCAAAGAATAATACTTTGTAATTAAGATTGTATGGCTTAAGATTTATATGTATGCATTTCATTTTATCATAACAGCTAAATTCCTTAAAGGTAAGTAATGAGTAAGAAATGTCCATTTATATGCCTTAGAATTCTAAACTTTGTTCATAATAAAATTCTCCTTTACCAACAGATAAATGCTAAATACAATTATATATTTTCTAGGGTCAGAGTAATAAATATAATTCAAAATCATATTTAGCTTATTATTAAATCAGTTGATAAGAATTGTTTTGATGAAGTAGGGATCCGAAGGGGTACGTGCACCCCGATGTTTATAGCAGCAATGTCCACAATAGCCAAACTGTGGAAAGAGCCAAGATGTCCATCGACAGATGACTGGATAAAGAAGATGT
>NW_027725652.1:0-316 GCF_054177405.1 Leptonychotes weddellii | reverse complement strand
GTGTTCCCTCTCTAGCTGTGTCTCTCTCTGTCAAATAAATAAATAAAATCTTTAAAAAAAAAAGTGTCCATCAATTTTCAATAGAATATATCAAGGAAGTAAAGAATTTTTAAATACCTTTCAAAAATCTATGGTCAGTCTACCCTTGTCAGTCACTAGCTCATTTCCTCATCTATACACTTCAATTTTTCTGAAAAACGTAAAGAACTGTTTTATTTTATTTTATTTTTTATTTTTTTTTTATATTTGAAAGGATATTTATTTATATGGTATTACAAGTTTACATTTATTTTATTTTTTTTTTGAATTTTTTTTT
>NW_027725651.1:0-316 GCF_054177405.1 Leptonychotes weddellii | reverse complement strand
TAAGTCCAGATATGCCAATAATTCCCATATGTGGATGTCAATAGACTTAGGACTATAATCACTTCCAAATATGTCCTTTATAGCTGTAGCTATATTACGGATTTTTACTGAATAACCAATAGGCAAGGATATCAGAGGGGAGAGATTTTCAGAATTTTGTCCACCACAGTATACACTCTGTCTTCAAAGATCCGCATCTCTCCTAAATGTAAGATATATTCATCTCCTTCCAAAGTCCTAAAATCTTCAGCCCATTATAGCATTAGGTCCTGTCTAAAGTCTTATCATCAGTATCAGATACAGATGAAGCTTTCTG
>NW_027725650.1:0-316 GCF_054177405.1 Leptonychotes weddellii | reverse complement strand
TAGGACTATGGCCATTAGTGTGTGAACATTTAATTGATCAAGTCAGGACACTCTTTAGAAAGAGGGAGCTATTAATAAGTATGCTGAGACAATACATGTATATCAGGACTGCCCTGCGGTAATCTGGTCTGTCTTGTCAACTATTCTGGAATTTTTTTGTTGGATTGATTACTCCCCCTCTCCCTAATTATAACTTACATAAAAAGAAGAACCTCATTTGTATGTTGTTTTCTACTTATTTCCTAATTTGCAGTATCTCATTGCTTAATGCATAATTGGAGATCGAATATAATAACTATTGTATATAACAGCAAAT
>NW_027725649.1:0-316 GCF_054177405.1 Leptonychotes weddellii | reverse complement strand
GAAACCCAAGAAAAGAAAACACAAGACACAGAAGGGATATTTATTTTTTTAATTAATAAAAAATAAATAATTATCTTTTTACAAAAGCAAGAGTAGTAGAAAAGTCAGAAACAAAGGTAAGCAAATAGAAGGAAAAACCCACAACCAACTGCAGAAAAATCATGGTATTTTTCTAGACTTTAAAAATATTTCACACAGATATCACACACATTCCTCTAAATACATACAGAAATATATTTTTTTACAAAACTGGGATGTTTTACATGCTGTTAACTGAAAGATCTTTCTCTCAAACTTTTTTTTTTTTTAAAGATTT
>NW_027725648.1:0-316 GCF_054177405.1 Leptonychotes weddellii | reverse complement strand
GGTTAGTACTAATTTTAAAGGCTAATATAGCACAGAAGAGTACAAAGAAGAAAATAGCAATTACTCAAAACCCACCACCCAGAAATAACCTTGCTTACATTTCAGTGAACATCCCTCCAGGCGTCTCTCTATGCATATATACAACTGTGTGCACATGTTTTACATAAAGGGGAATATGCTATTAAAGTCACATTTATGTAATTGAATCCAATATGCATAGTTCTAAGAACTGAGATGTGGGTATAAGCAACCCCTGCCCTGAATCTTACTGCCTAGGTGTAAAGATAGATACTTAACAAGGATTTCAAGAGAAGTT
>NW_027725647.1:0-316 GCF_054177405.1 Leptonychotes weddellii | reverse complement strand
TCGTGCCCATCCCCTTGAGACCACCTAGTCGTCACAGTGGTGGGAGCTGTGCTAGGGACAGGTCGTCACCTTGATGAAGCCTGATTTTTCTATTTTTTCTTTTGTTGTTTGTGTTTCTCGCGTCATAACTATGAAATCATTTCCTAACCCGAGGTCAGGAAAATGACCTCTGTTTTCTTATAAGGGTTTTTTAGTTTTTGTTCTTACATTTGGGCCTTTGACCAATGGGAGTTAACCCTGTATGTGGTGAGTTAGGCTTCCTGCACGTGGGGACGTGCACCACCCGTTGAATGGACTGTGCTCCCCACGGTGGATG
>NW_027725646.1:0-316 GCF_054177405.1 Leptonychotes weddellii | reverse complement strand
GTGGACGGGCTCAGAGGACTGTGCAGCGGGGGGCAGGTGGCAGGGCAAAGCCTCCAGGGGGGCCCCCAGGATGACTGCTGAGATGCAGCTTCTGGGCCTAACGGGACCGATCTGTGTCCTTAGAGGTCTCCCCGCCGCTCCCTACAAGGGCACCACGGACACAGATGTGGACCTCCACGGGCAGGTCTCCCTCGTGCCTGGGCCACGCAGGCGGACCCAGGAGGCGTGGGCGGTCCGGGTCAGGAGGCCCTGTGGCTCATCACTCCCGCCCCGCTCTGGGCCGGCCGCTGCCCCAGCTATGGTGGCATGGCCCGGT
>NW_027725645.1:0-316 GCF_054177405.1 Leptonychotes weddellii | reverse complement strand
GAATTGGAGGGAGAGATGAGCGATGAGAGACTACGGACTCGGAGAAACTGAGGGTTTTAGAGGGGAGGTGGGTGGGGGGGATGGGTTAGCCGGATGATGGGTATTAAGGAGGGCACGTATTGCATGGAGCACTGGGTGTTATATGAAAACAATGGATCGTGGATCACCACATCAAAAACTAATGATGTACTGTATGGTGACTAACATAACATAATAAAATTAAAAAAAAAAGAACCCTAAAAAAAAAAAAAAAGCAAATACCAGAATCACCAGGAGACCCAGGGAGAATTGGGCATTGTTTCCAGCTTCCCGACAG
>NW_027725644.1:0-316 GCF_054177405.1 Leptonychotes weddellii | reverse complement strand
TTTTTTTTTTTTAAAGATTTTATTTATTTATTTGAGACAGAGAGAATGAGAGACAGAGAGCATGAGAGGGAGGAGGGTCAGAGGGAGAAGCAGACTCCCTGCCGAGCAGGGAGCCCAATGTGGGACTCGATCCCGGGACTCCAGGATCATGACCTGAGCCGAAGGCAGTCGCCTAACCAACTGAGCCACCCAGGCGCCCAAAAGGTAAGTGATTGTTATGATGGGGCCTGTATTAGTTCATTTTAAACCGTGACAACCTTCACAGGGTACACTGATCAGGGAAGAATAAAGGAACCCCAAAAATGAGAGGGAAAGG
>NW_027725643.1:0-316 GCF_054177405.1 Leptonychotes weddellii | reverse complement strand
GTTTAATTTCATTTCCCAATTATTTCTTGCTATACTGTATATGGAAATGCAAACATTTTTGTACAGTGATCTTAAATCCTGAAACCTTGCTAGATTTACTTGTTATACCTTATTATGCTATATACCTCCAATATAATGTTGAAAAATAGTTTTAGTCTTGTTTTCAAATTTTGGGATCAAATCTGAAATTTTTGGCAATGATTTTTTCCTTGTTTTTCTGCTTCAGTCTCACTCTTCCTTATTTTAGGAACTTCAGTTACACATAAGTTATATGGATTGATGCTGCCCCACAAATCTCTGAGGCCATTTCTTTTTT
>NW_027725642.1:0-5154 GCF_054177405.1 Leptonychotes weddellii | reverse complement strand
AAACAAATAATACATTATATGTTAAAAAAGAAGAAGATAGCAGGAGGGGAAGAATGAAGAGGGGGAAATCGGAGGGGGAGATGAACCATGAGAGACTATGGACTCTGAGAAACAAACTGGGGGTTCTAGAGGGGAGTGGGGGTGGGGGGATGGGTTAGCCTGGCGGTGGGCATGTAATGAATGGAGCACTGGATGTTATATGCAAACAATGAATCATGGAACGCTACATCAAAAACTAATGATGTAATGTATGGTGATTAACATAACATAATAAAATTAAATTAAATTTAAAAAAGATAAATTGCTCCTATTACTTTTTATTTTTTTGACAAGCCATGACACTTTGATATAGTAAGAACTAGGTGAGACACATGTAAGTTTTTCTTTGCAAATTTACCTAGTCAAAAAAAAAAAAAAGAAAGCAATAAAACAATACTAAATACTCTTTATGAGACTTGCAAATTGATTTTGTAGTTTTGTATCCACCATGGTTCTTCTGAAATACAAAAGGAATTTTGCAGGTCATTCTAAGATTTACAAGGTTATCTTTTCTTATTATAGTTATTCTAAGACTACATGATATAATAATTCTTATTATATGATAAAAACTAAGTATATTTACTTCAAAGGAAAACACTAATTTTAGTTCAAGAGAAATGGAAATATGTTTGAGTTCACTTTACAAAGACTGTCAAACTAATACCTTTCAAATGATTATGTTTTACTTGGGTTACTTGTCATAATGTATTATATTTCTGGAGGCTGGGAGAGTAATATACATGTTCCCACTAGCAGACATATTTCCTCAAAAATTTTTTTGTATCTACAAAAGGAATTTCACTGAATATTAAGGATATAATTTTATATATATATAACAATTGATATTTATGAAACTCATAGTTTTATTTGGACCTTTTAAAAATAAACCTATAAACTAAAGAAGTAACATTAAATGTCCAGAAGTGAATAAAAAAATTAATGAAAAGTTGGTTTCAAGGACATTATAATAAAGGGTTTCAGGAACTACATCATTCAGAAAAATTACCCTTGACAAAATGAAGAAAGGGAGAAAAATGTTTCCTCTCATCCACCTATTTTCTCAGGGCCATACATTCTTGGGCACCAGCATGTATTTTGTAATTCACTATTTATATTTAAGAACATGAAATAGAAAAGAAGAACTTGCCCGCTCTGTAGTAGGAAGGGCAAGAAAACTCATCTGTTTGAATGTAATTATAAAATACTAAGCAAAAAGAGTACTTTCTCTCAGCTATGCAGCAAAGCATAAGCTGACACCCTGCAACCTCTGCCCACACCCCACTCCTGGGTGGGACATGTGTGACATTCTTCCAGGAATCTCCCACCTATCTTAATGTTAATGCCCTGCTAGAGGGGAAAGCAACCTTAACTTGACAGTGGCAAGGTCTCTGGTATCTTGTAGGTCCTCTTTAGCATATGAAGATTCTTTTAAAACCTCCCTTTTTCCTTACCTCCCCCCAACCCCATAGTATATAATCAGCCCCCTCACAACCTGGGGCAGCCGCTCTTTCTGCCCAGGGGTCCTGTCCCTGTGCTTTAATAAACCACCATTTTGCCCCCAAAATAAATAAATAAATAAATAAATAAATAAATAAATAAATAAATAAATATTATTATTACTATTATCTGTATTTTATGATTAGAAAACAGATGGACAGTTGACTAGATAATTTGTGGAGGATCACTCAGTAAGTTCCAGGACTGAGATGTGGATCCAGGTTGTCTGATCTATTGTCTTTGGCCTTAAAGTTTCACTGAAAGTTTCACCAAAAATGGTCAAGCAGTTTAACAGTAATTAATAATAATTAATAATTTAACAACAATAATATTTTTAGAAGAAAATATTTCATTGTAATCAAATACTGAAGGAGCACCCGGGTGGCTCATTTGGTTAAGCATCTGCCTTCGGCTCAGGTCATGATCTTGGGGTCCTGGGATTGAGCCCCATGCTTCTCCCTCTCCTCCCAGCTTGTACTCTCTCTTGCTATCTCTGTCTCTCTCTCAAATAAATAAATAAAATCTTTAAAAAAATCAAATACTGAAAATAGGAATATTTGCTGTTTAATGTATGAATATGTTATAAATCACATAGCAGAAACAAACCATAAAATATTTTAAGGTCATTTATCATTTCTGAATAAAGTTTCTTTTTAATTTCTTTAACTTAGAAATACTTTTATATTGAGTATAAAATATTTCATGTGTTATTTGTACAATATGTTGTATTTTTAGGTGAGAGATACAGACATGAGAATGGGATTGCAAATGAGAACTAGGAAAAAATGTCATGTGACATGAACAAGCATCTTGAATATTCCCATAATTCTAATGTCTTAAACATTATTAAATGATATTGTCTGACTTTTGCTAAAGATGTCTGAAATCATATAAATTATACTCTGATTCTCTGTAAATGTATCAAAAATCTATGCATTAATGTAAGGTGTCTGTCTTGGGCCATTAGCCATCCAGCTTGCCCAGGACTTCCCTGGTTTAGTACCAGAAGTCCTATGACCCTGGAACCCTCTTAGTTAGGCAACCAGAATAGTTGGTTACCCTTTTGATTTGATAAAATTAGAAAATAGAATTGCAGGAAAATAGCCCACAACTCAAGAGTAGTTTTCACATAGAAATCAAATGAGTTACCTCCATGTCAATACTTACTTCAGTCACTATGTGTAAAGACCTAACTGTATACATACTGTAATCATTGGTTTACTTCAGTAATTGCTCATTATGAGAACATCACATATCAGACCGTATGTCGGATCGTTGAGTATAAAAATAGATACATTGCATCCTCTACTCAAAAGAGAAAAATAAGAAAAATCATTACTCACCTGGATTGTTATGACAAAACACCAGCCTTTATATGCATGTCATAGGAGTTCAAAAAAAGGAGTAATGATATTCGGTAATGTTGGCACACAAAGAGAATGAATTCCCAGGTGACCAATACACATAAAATAGAATACAGTCACTGGGAATGAACCAGATGGAGAAGATTGTATTTACTAAAGGACAATACAGTGTGATAAGCCATTTTGAAAATGAGGATGGGCAAAAGTACAAAAGATAACAAGCCACAAAGGGAAATAATTCTGGATAACAAGAAAAATACAAATACTAAAAGTTAACAACTACTGAGTTCTTATGTTTTCTAGGGACTATATTCAGTGCTTTACCTGAATAGTCCCAGTTTCTGTTCATAACACCATTCTGGGCCAAGTTTATTTCCTTACAAGAACTAGTCGAGGCATAGAATCAAATGATCTAATCTTTTAAGTTACGCCACAACTACATAAAAAACACAGAATTTGGAAACAAATATTTTTAACCTTCCAATGTATCATTAAATAAGTTTAAAATGCATCTTAAGGATTCATGTCAACACACTGTATGTAAAGTAGCTAATTTCAGTAATTCCAAATTTAATTAGAAATCTTCCTATATATAAACTTTTTAAAATTTTTTAATTTGAATATAGTTGGCACAATGTTACATTAGTTTCAGGTGTACATATAGTGATTCAACAACTCAGTACCTTATGCTATGCTCACCACAAGTGTAGTTACCATCTGTCACCATACAATGCTATCACAATATCATTGATTATATTGCATATGTTATACCTTTATTCTAAAACTGGAAGCCTGTATCTACCACTTCCCTTCACCCATTTTGTCCCACTCCCCACATCCTTCCCTCTGCCAACCATCAGTTTGTCCCCTATATTTATAGGTCTGATTCTGCTTTTTGTTTATTTATTCATGTTTTAATTTTTTTTAGACCACATATATGAATGAAATCATATGGTATTTGCCTTTCTCTGTCTGACTTATTTCACTTAGCATAATATTCTCTAGGTCCATCCATGTTGTCACAAATGGCAAGATGTCATACACCACATCTTTATTAACTTGTGTATTGATGGACACAGGTTACTTAAGTACCATATCTTGGCTATTGTAACTAATACTACAATAAGCATAGGGGTGCATATATCTTTTCAAATTAGTGTTTTTGTTTTCTTTGGGTAAATACCCAGTAGTGAAATTATTGGTTCATATGATATTTCTATTTTTAAATTTTGGGGGAAACTCTATACTGTTTTCTACATTGACTATACAAATTTACATTTCCCACCAACAGAGCACAAGGGTTCCTTTTTCTCCATATCCTTTCCAACAATTGTTATTTTTTTTTTTTAAATTTTGGCCATTCTGACCGGTGTAAGTGCTAACTTATGGTTTGATTTGCATTTCCCTGATGATTATTGACATTGAGCATCTTTTCATATATTTGTAGGTCATCTGTATATAAATTTATTTTTAGAGAGATCAAACACTTAAAAATAATTTATGCCATAAAATATCTAAAAAATCTTCATAGAGTCCCAAGCATGTACATATTATGTAGATTTCCTGCAATGTGCAACCAAAAATATGTGTGCCTCTTAGATACAAGGTAGATATGAGGTATCTCAAAGCTCAGCCCAAATTCTCTATGAATAAGCAAATGTACACATTGGACCTGAGAGGAAACAATATGCCTCATCTTATATGAACTCAATTTAAGTTTGCAGAAAGCATTCAGTAAGCACATTTAAAATAAATCCTAATTCTCATCTGGCTTAACCACAGAATATCAACAGAGATAAGAGAAGTAAGTTTACAATTATTAATTAATTGAACCAAATTCACTACTTAAGTTGTTTCATATTTATTGCTGATGCTTTGGAAAGTACACTGAGAGCAGTAGGTAAAATTATCTGGGTGATACGTGAGAGCAGCAAATATTTTGGAGAGAGAGGGAAGTGGGAGGGGCAGGGAGGGAGAAAGAACAAGAGACAGAAATCATGTTGGAAACTTTAGATAAACCAAAGATCATCAAAAAGAAGGATGTAAATAGGAAAATAAGTCTAATCTTTCAAATGTAATTTGTTTTAATTACTTCTTACCAAATTGGTAAATTATCTTTTAAGAGTTACTTAGATACATTAACATGAAAGCACTCAACACATTTTAAAATGCCAGATGTGTTTGGGCGCCTGGGTGGCTCAGTCGGTTGAGCGACTGCCTTCGGCTCAGGTCATGATCCCAGGGTCCTGGGATC
>NW_027725641.1:0-316 GCF_054177405.1 Leptonychotes weddellii | reverse complement strand
GAAGAGCTTAAAGCTCAGCACCAGCCCTATTACATGTTCCCTTTTGGGCCACAGAGGAAGTCTTGCGCGATAAGCTGAGCTCACTGGTGAGAGCTCTCGCGGATTCGCGTGAGAGGGACGGGGCAGTGACAGCAAAATGAACAGCCGTTGACCTCATTCAGTGAAGTTAAGGCTGAAGGAAATCACAGGCTCATTCTTACAGTTTCCAGTTATCCAAACAGCTGTCCCATCACATGGCCTTACTTTGTGGGGCCACGGGGAGCGATCCAGCAGTGGTGGTTTACAGAAACGTCCAATATTAAGGAATTGTCTTGCT
>NW_027725640.1:0-316 GCF_054177405.1 Leptonychotes weddellii | reverse complement strand
TATAATCCCTCCCCATGCTTATTAAGAAGAAATATCGTGTCATTGGTTGCAAAAGCCAAAAGCAGCAGAGAGCTAACAAGAGCTTCAAGGATGGTGACGTCAGTACTGTAGTTGCTCTACCTTCAACCAGATAAGGCTCCCTCCAGTTCTCCCTCCCTCCCTCCCTTCCTGCTTGCTTGCTTGCTTCCTTCCTTCCTTCTTTTCTCTTTCTTTCTTTCTGTACAACCCACTAAATTTCCATAATGAGCCAAAACACCCTATCTTCAAATTGGTTGGTTTTAGACAGAAATCAGAAGTCCTGGGAAGCCCGGCTCAG
>NW_027725639.1:0-316 GCF_054177405.1 Leptonychotes weddellii | reverse complement strand
TGCTTTCCTAGGATCGTGAAAATGTAAAACCAAGGCCAATCTACCAGAGCCCCAAGTCAGCCACTACAGGCATCCTCCTCCATTTCCAGCAGTGTCTGTACACAGCCCTACACTTCTTTTTTTTTTTTTTTTTTAAAGATTTTATTTATTTTTTTGACAGAGAGAGACATAGCGAGAGCAGGAACACAAGCAGGGGGAGTGGGAGAGGGAGAAGCAGGCTTCCCGCAGAGCAGGGAGCCCGATGTGGGACTCGATCCCAGGACCCTGGGATCATGACCTGAGCCGAAGGCAGACGCTTAACGACTGAGCCACCCAG
>NW_027725638.1:0-316 GCF_054177405.1 Leptonychotes weddellii | reverse complement strand
TCTACATTAGAGTTCCTGATAACCACAGTTATGCACCTTGCCCTGGGTGTTTTAAGGGCGTTACTGAGCAAGTCTGAAGATGAACATGAGCCCTTCCCACCATTACTAGCCCCAGCCTGTCCTGACCCCAATCTGCTCTCCCCTAAGGTCCTTCTTATCAGTAAATGCACTCCAGAGTTCCCCACAGAAACCTAGGAGATGCTCCCCGCCTCCTCCGCCATTTTCAACCATTAACTATGTCCTGTCCTCTGTATTCTGGTTCCTTCTACCAGTTTTATCAATTGCTGTCACTCACAGAATTAAAAGACTTCTCTTT
>NW_027725637.1:0-316 GCF_054177405.1 Leptonychotes weddellii | reverse complement strand
TTTTGTCTGCTTTTCTGTGTGCTCTCCAGGTTTCCCGTAAGTTCAGAAGTGTTATCTCATTTCTTTTCACAGCTTACCCGTGAGGTAAGGAAGGGTCATTGCCAAGCTCAGATTTACGCATTGGGTGAAAGGGAGGCACACAAGGAGGGGGCAATTTACTCAAGGTCAAACTGCAAGGAGGTGTCAGGGCCAGACTTGGAGCAGGTCCTCAGATTCTCCCCCCTCTGCTCCTGGGAAGCATCACACTCCATTTCAGAACTCCTTTTAAAGGACTTCTGGGTTGTTTCATTAAGAATTGTATTTGCAAAAAGTTACA
>NW_027725636.1:0-316 GCF_054177405.1 Leptonychotes weddellii | reverse complement strand
TATGTGCTGCCAAAATGAATGCTGTGCAGCCAATCTCCAGAATTTTTCATCCTGCACAACTGGAACTCTATACCCATGAAACACCGACTTTCTTCCATTTCTTCCTCCCTCTAGTCATGGCAACCACCATTCTGCTTTCTGTTTCTATGAGCTTGACTGAAACCGTATAACACTTGTCTTTTTGTGATTGGCTGTTTCATGTAGCATAATGTTCTTAAGCATCATCCAGATTGTGGCAGGTATCAGAATGTCCTTCCTTGTTAAGAGTGAATAATTTTCCATTGCATGCATATACCACATGTTCGTTATCCATTCG
>NW_027725635.1:0-316 GCF_054177405.1 Leptonychotes weddellii | reverse complement strand
GGCCCACTCTGAGGACAAAGAAAAAACAAATCAGAAGAGACATCTAATTTCATCAACTAAATCATGCTTCCAAACAAAGAAAAAAAAATACGTGCTTGTTTTTATTGTTGCCATCCCCTCTGGCACTATCCAGACTAGAAAAATAACGGAAATAAATATTCTGCATCAGGCCGTGGCGTTAACCATGCTTCCTTCTGACAGGTGCTTCAGCACTTTTATAAACCCCGGTGATCATCACAACGGCTAACGTTTGCCGAGTGCTCCTTGTGGGCCTGGCACTTTCAGGAGAGCTCGAGGTAGGTTTTCTTATTTGAGC
>NW_027725634.1:0-316 GCF_054177405.1 Leptonychotes weddellii | reverse complement strand
TATATAAAGACTAGATTTGGAAAGTTTTCTGCACAAAATGTGGATCCCAATAATATCATTTTGAAAGAAAGATTAGATTAAAATAAATTGTGATCCATTCATCTGTTCAACATTTAATCTTATGTTCAGAGAGGTGAGGCCATCTATTGACCTGCTTCCAACACAGCTCATAGACCAAGGGCTCTTCCAACCCAGACCAGCGTGCCTTGTGAGCTCATCAAAGAGATGCCAATAGGTGGTCCTGGAAGGTCCAGAAGAGCCCAATTCTGTCCCTGTCCACTTATAAGGATGGGCTCCATCCCACACCTGCAAACTT
>NW_027725633.1:0-316 GCF_054177405.1 Leptonychotes weddellii | reverse complement strand
TGTGAAAGCCTCAGCAAACCACTCAAAGATTTGGAGACTCAGTTTCTAATTTATGAAGAAAAGTAAAAGCTCTTTACCAGGACCCAGAATTACCAAGGTGATAAAATCAGAAGGTATGCAAGAGTATACTGTAAATATTAAAAGAAATATGAACATCATTTCTACCCACTCCGAAAACATCAGGATGTTTAATAAGCTATATATTTACTTTCTGTTGACATTTTCTGATCCACTTGTGTGTGGAGATTAATTATGGATTGAAACATTTAAATATGAATGTTTCCTTAAGTAATGCAATTAACTAGGAAGAGGCAAT
>NW_027725632.1:0-316 GCF_054177405.1 Leptonychotes weddellii | reverse complement strand
TCCAGTTGTCCCCACACCATTTCTTGAAAAGACTACTGTTTTCCTGTTGGATGATCTTGGCACCATCGTCAAAAACCAATTGTTCATAGATATATGGGTTAATTTCTAGATTCTCAATTCTATTTCATTGATCTATATGTCTTCCTTTAGGGTAGTACTACACCATCTTGATTATTCTAGCTTTGTGGTAAGTTTTTCCAGACTGTTTTGCCTATTCTGGGTTCCTTATATTTCCATATGGATCTTTTTTTTCTAAGTATTTATTTTTATTTATTTTTTTATTATGTTATGTTAATCACCATACATTACATCATTA
>NW_027725631.1:0-5154 GCF_054177405.1 Leptonychotes weddellii | reverse complement strand
CTCTTGTCGGCGCTGTCTGCCCTGTGGCGTGGGAGCCACAGAAAGTTTCTTCTGAGGGTTTGGTTTTTATATAACTTAATTTCAACAAAGAATACGCTGCTTTCCCCGCAGGCGTTGTTTCTAGGTGTTCCCGGTACAGTGGGGCAGCACAGCGATCCCCCGGGCACTTGTCCCCTGGGCGCCTTCCAGACGTCCCAGCCCCGGTTTTCAGGGCGTTCGGATAGTGTTTCCTGAGAAAATGCAGTTATGGGTGGATTTTTTAATCTAATGTGCGTGTGTTTTCCAGGGTTGTATTTACTTGATTTCACTCCGATAAAGGGTCTGTGTGATTAGCCAGTTCATGGTCTTAGAAAGACATCCGGTGCCCAGAGTCCCCGAGTCCCCGAGACAGGCCCGCAGGCGGGGCGCTGCCGTGTGGGAGCCCGTGTGGGGGCCCGTGTCCCCCGGCGTCCCGAGTGCCAGTGGCTCCTGGTCCTCCTCTGCCAGGTCGTGCTGGGCTCCTCGCTGGGGGGCCCGTACCTCGCAGTTCACCTGAGGAGAAAGGATTTCATCTGGGGCCACAGAGAGGACGTGCCCAGTCTGGACGGGGCCGTGAAGAAGATCCGCAGCCTCATGAAGACCCACCAGCTGGACAAGGTGTTCGTGGCCACGGATGCCGTCAGGACGGGTACGCGGCTCCGGCTCTGCCCCCGTCCGCCGACCCCTGTCACGTCCTGGGCGGGCCCAGGTGCAGCTGCGAGCCCACGGTGTGGCCGGGAGGCAGCGCCGGGTCCTGTGTCCGTGCCCCTGACCTTAGCCGCTGAGCCCGCAGAGTCCCGTGGGCGGCGCTGGCTGCTTGTGCCGCGGCCCCCGGTCATCGGCTCTCCCTCGCTTTGCAGAGCACGAGGAGCTGAGGAAGCTGTTGCCCGAGATGGTGAGGTTCGAGCCCACGTGGGAGGAGCTGGAGCTCTTCAGGGACGGCGGCGTGGCCATCATCGACCAGTGGATCTGCGCGCATGCCAGGTGCCTCTCCCGGCCGGCCGCGGGCTCCACCATTTTCTGTCCACCTCCGTGGCGGCTGGTCCCACGTTGGCTGGGCTGACCCGGAGCGCCAATGCAACGGTCTGCTCCTCGCTGCAGGCATACTCCCCGGGTCCGCCGTCACACTTGGTCCGGGCCTCCCCTCTCCTCCCCGTGGCGGGGGAGGGACCCCACCCAGGGTCTCGCTCTCCTGGGCCTGGCGACGGCCTCCATCTCACGTGTCCCCGCAGAACGTGCCCAAGGTCTCCTAAAAGCCGGTCAGCGCGAGCTCCGTGTGTGTCGTCGTCCCGGGAGGCCCGCCCGCCCCGGAGGAGAGCGGGGGCCGGGCCTGGGAGGAGGCCAGCACGCTTCAAGTGGGGTGGAAGCTAGGAATAGAGTTGCCGATTTCCCCGCGTCTGCAGGATCCCCAGAAGCACTGGGCCCATGCATGCAGGCTGTAGGCTGGGGCCCTCTCCTCTGAGCACGTGGGGCGGGGTGACCTCTCTGCCCTGGGATCTCCACAACCACGCCCCCGCCGAGCCCCAAACAGCCGGAATCCGGCAGCGTTCTTGAGTCACCGCCGTGCAGGACCTGCGGCCACTACCTCCCTTCCCCCCACCTGGCCGCAGGGGTCGGGCACTGGGCTCCTTCAAGCGGCTCTTGTGTCCCCTGGTTTGCTTGTCAGGTTCTTCATCGGTACCTCGGTCTCCACGTTTTCTTTCCGGATCCACGAGGAGAGAGAGATTCTCGGGCTCGACCCCCGGACGACATACAACCGCTTCTGCGGGGACCGGGAGGTAGCGTGTGAGCAGCCCACGCACTGGAGGGTCGCCTACTGAGCCGGCCGGCCGCTTGTGGACCCCGCGCCCTGGACCCTACACACACTGGCTCGTGGTCTCCCTCTGAGCACACGTGTGGCCTCGGGGTCGCGCCTGCCCTGCTGGTGGGCAAGACCACCCCACCCTCGCTCTTTAGGGTCAGTCGCAGCCCACAGCCACGTGAGCCACGGCGCGTGTCCGTTCTCGGTGTTTTCCCCACCATCGGCTGCCCGGGACTCTGGCTGCGTGTCACGTGGGGTCTGAGCCTGGGCCTCCACTGCTGGCAAGGTCGGTGTGATGTGAGGAGGTGCAGGGCTCGTTTCACTGGCCGGGTCTGGAGGGTGCCCGGCAGCGAGGGCCGTGCCCGTGGACCTGCTGCGGTTTCAGCCTGTTGGTACTGCTCCTTCAGCCCTTTGACCTGCGTGAGGCCCCCAACAAGTTGGCAGGAAGGCGAACCGCCGCCGCCTCGCAGAACTGGGGCTGAGGCCTGTGGGGGCCGGTGAAGTGCTCTCTCTCCTCCCCGGCTCAGATGCTGGAAGGTTCCTCGGCAGCTTTTCAGGCTTCGCCGGGTTTGCAAGGAGAGGAGCCCCCGCGGCCGGCTGAGGCGCTGTGGGCTGGTCACCGGTGAGCGCCATGGTGGCGCTGGGGACGGCCGCCCCGGGCCCTGCCCCGCGGTGGGCTGAGGGGGCCAGGAGCACGGTCACTCAGGCCTCCGAAGGGTTTGGAGTGCGCTGCCGATCTCGGGGCTCGTGCCGCTGCCCAGAAACACCTTCTGGGCCTCGGGCATGGCCACCGCCCATCCCCCCTGACCAGGAGCCCCAACTTCCCAGACACCCCGGGTGAGCCGCAGGGGGGGCTGTTTCTGTGTCTCCTTCCTGAGCTTTGAAAACCAAGCCCAAACACGCGCTAGGGTCCTGTGACATCATTCATGGCTGTGTGGGGGAAACAATGAAGTATTTATTCTTTGCCCATTTGTACCTTCAAATACTATTAATAAAATACGTTTTCTAGAAAACTGGAATCCTAGAAACTGTCTTTTTCACACCCTTGAATTTTTTTCTGGCTTTCTGAAAACTACAAACAGTCCAGACTGTGACCTTCACTTTCCATTTCGAGGAAAACGATTGCTTCGTCCTACTCAGTCTCCCTCGGGCCGCGGTGGCAGGGGCGGGGAGAGTGCCATCTCCCGTCCGTCCGCTGCCCGGCTTTGCTGGGAAGAGCTGGGCACTGGAGAGCTGCGGGTCAGGCACCGGGGAGGCCGGTCGTCCTGGGTCCGTTCTCGGGAAGGACCAGCCCGCGTGCCCCATTCGTGTTAGCAGGCGGCACAGTGGTGGGGGGTGGGGGCTGCAGGCATGCATGGCAGGCCTGGCGAGCTGGGGAAGCTGCTGTGACCGCGCCCGGCCCAGCACCGGGAGGAGAATTGCGGGGAGCAGCGGAGGGCGTCTCCTGGGGCCCAGGCGGGTGGGGGCGGGACCCCCTGGAAGGACGGAGCAGAGAAGGGGGCGGATAGCCTTCAGGCCGGGGTCCAGGTGAGACTGGGTTGGGGGCCGTCAGGGAGGGCGGGACTCCAGGGGGACTGGGCCACTGCAGCGCTTCATGGGGGGCTGGGGTGGGGGGCAGCGGGCGGACGCGGGGGGAGCGTGGGCGCAAGAAGGAAGCACGTGAGCCGTCCACCTTGGCCTCGGCGTGGCAGGCGAACCATCGGGCGGGCTCTTCAGGTGGAAAGCCTGCTGCCTCGGTGGGTCCTGGCTGTGCCCCCGACAGGGCAGCTCGGCGTCGCGGGGGGCCCCGGGGGGCTGCTCTACGCAGTGGCCGGTGCGCAGCGAGGGTTGCCGTTCGCGGACTCGTGCGCAGTTGTGCGTTTGCGCCGCTCGGACGTGAGAGTGGGGGATGCCGGCAGACGTGACCCTTGTGATAATCAGCCCTCCCGCCCCGAAGCCCTGATGGGCCTCCAGAGGCCTGCGTTTCGGCAGATAACCTTCCTTCCAGCCAAAGGTGAACGAAAACCATCCTTTTGTTGAATAATGACCATTCATTTTCCTTTGCTTCCTGCGGGCTGTGGGCTCTTGTCAGGCGGGAGTGATTATGGGCCCTGGCTGTTTGTGCAGCGTCCGGTGGGGGGTGTCGCCCGCACGCAGGTCAGCCGAGGACAACGGACGGGGGGGTGAAGTCCAGGGGAGGGCAAAGCTTACCGTCCCGGCCTCAAGCAGAGCCTCGAGCAGGACCAGAAGGGCTCGAGGTTGGAGGCCCCCTGACCACAGGCACGTGGTGAGCACGAGGAAAACACCTGCTGACTCACAGTCCGGGGCGCATCAGCTCCCGGGTGTCCCCCCACCCTTCTCTCCCACGTGCCTCGCGGCCGGGGCACTGGCTGCTGGGACCAGACGCCCTGTGTGGTGCGCTGGGCAGGACGGGGCTAAGGCCTCGGATTGGAGCTCTGCTTCCAGCCCGACGGGATCCCTGCTGGCTCGGAGGCCGTGGGGCTGCCCTCTCTGAATCTCAGCCCCAGTTCTTTCCTCCAACAAGGGAGCCCCAGGGACACCGCCAGCCCCCCACTCCCACACACCTCCCAGCTTGCTTTGTGGGTTTACACAAGACCGTCCCCTTTGAGCAGGACGGGGCAGGAGGAAATGCGTGCTCGCGGGTGGTTCCCCGCAGCACATCCAACTCATGGGCAGGGCTCTGGGCGCTGGGGGGTCGCTGAGGGCCCGAGGGGCGGTGGGTGGGGGGACAACCGCCTCCCTCCCTGCGCTGCTGGGTGCTGGGTGCCTCAGGTGGGGCAGGGCACTTGAAGAGGCTGCTTGCTGCTGGGCCTGGGGGTCTGGGCTGACGTTGCCTCCAACCCCAGCCTGGAGATCCGGCAGCTTCCACGCACCATGGAGCCGCAAACAGCCATGCCGGATGGGCTGGGGATGTGCAGTCCACTCTGAGGCCAAGGGCGGGGCAGTGAGCAAGAGCAGAGGGTTCAGGTCCCCTGGCGACCCCAGGCATGCCCCCCACCCTGGCCACAGACCCTGTGGGCCACAGAACCTGACTCCTGGCGGCCTCAGGCCTGACTCCGCATGCCCAGCCACCTGACCGGGCACCCGGCTGACCCGTCACACTGGACCCGGGGCCTTTCACACTTTGCCCCTTGGAGAGCTTGGCAGGTGCCCCTTTTATCATCCCTCCATCCCCCAGCAAGCCAGGCTGTCCATGGAAAGTGGCAGAACGGTGTGGGCCATGGAGTATGTCTGCACGCTGTCACCTTCTCCCCCATTTACAGATGGGGAAACTGAGGCCATTCAGGGCAAAACGAATGGCCAAGGCCACTGTGGGAGTGGAAGCCTGAACCAGA
>NW_027725630.1:0-14295 GCF_054177405.1 Leptonychotes weddellii | reverse complement strand
ATTACATCATTAGTTCTAGATGAAGTGTTCCATGATTCATTGTTCGTGCACAACACCCAGTGCTCCATGCAGAACGTGCCCTCCTCAACACCCACCACCAGACCAACCCATCCTCCCACCCCCCTCCCCTCTAGAACCCTCAGTTTGTTTTTCAGAGTCCATCTTCTCTCATGGTTCGTCCACCCCTCCGATTTCCCCCACTTCATTCCTCCCCTCCCGCTACCTTCTTCTTCTTCTTTTTTTTTTTTCTTAACATATCTTGCATTATTTGTCTCAGAGGTACAGATCTGAGATTCAACAGTCCTGCACAATTCACAGCGCTTAACAGAGCACGTACCCTCCCCAGTGTCAAAATTAGATTTATTTTTAAGGAGAGAGAATACTACATTGAAATTTTGAAAAAAAATTAGGAAACTGTAAGTTATCAAAGTTAATTTAAGAAGAAGTAGAAAATTTGATAACTGTAGGAAAAAATTTTAAGTATTTAAAATGTTACTTCAGAAAAGCTTGTCTTAAAAAAGGAAGGAAGGAAGGATGGAAGGAAGGGAGGGAGGAAGGAAGAAAAGAGGGAGGGAGGAAGGAAGGAAGGAAGGGAGGGAGGGAAGGAGGAAGGGAGGGAGGGAGGGAGGAAGGAAGGATGGAAGGAAGGGAGGGAGGGGGGAAGGAAGGAAGGAAGGAAGGAAGGAAAGCCAAGCCGGTCTTGGAAGTTTTGAGTGAGTTCTTTCAACTTTTAAGGAAGACATTTCTCTGAGTTCTTTTTAATTGTTTCAGAGCATAGGAAAAAAATGTGAAAATGTAAATTCACTTTATAAAGACCATATAGTTTTGATACTAAACCTGTCAAAAACTAAATAATGAAAAAAACCAAACAAACTGGATATTAGTCCTACTTCTAGAGATGAGAAAACTCATCTTAGGAGGGCATGACAAAGGAGGGTTACTTTCAGCAATGACAAACACATAACACTGGTTATAGTCTAAGATCTGCTCATGTTTTAACTCAATTCTCACAACAGTAAATGAGGTGGTTCCATTATTGTATTCTTTTACAGTTGAGGAAATTGAAATATGGAAAGAGTAAGTAACTTGCCCAAAGTCACAGAGTAAGGGCAGAGCCAGGCTCAAGTCCAGGCAGTCTAAGTCCAGAGTCACATTCTTACCACCAGCTATATTGTCTTTTATGTCAGTAGATTTTTGGAAGAAACCAAAGCATACATCTCAATAGTTGTAGAGAAGGCATGTGATAACATTCAGAATCCATTCCTGACTTAAAAAAGAAAGTACTTAAACTAGGAGAGAAGGTTATGTTATTCTTAATATGACAAAGTAAATCCATCTGAAATCACTATCTAGGGAGACTAGAGGCATTCACACTAAAGTCATGTGTGAGACAAGGTTACCCACCATTATTTAGTATTGTTATGGTAGTTCTATTGAATGCAACCAGAGTAGAGGGGACAAAGGATAAAGGGTTTAACTCTTGAAAAGGGGAAAAACAAATTATTATTATTTACAGATGATATGATACTCTACCTAGGAAACTAAAGAGAATTAATTAAAGATCTACAAAAGCCAATGAAAGAGTCCAGTACAAATAATATATAGAAAATAAATATAGAAAAATATTAGCTTTCCTGTATATCAGGGGGTGCAAACTCTCATGCCTTTAAAGGCCAGTCAGTAACCTAAATGTGTGACCTCTCCTGGTGTAGGAGTATGCTATTCGCAATAGCAAGAAAAGTATGAACTAGCTAAGATTTAATAAGAAATACAGAATCTTTATGCTCAAAACTATGAAAACCGAGTAAGTAAAGAAATAGACACAATGTTCCCAGATCATTCGGAGAATAAATAGGTGGTACTAGCCAGGAAAGCTTAGAATAACAAGAGTAATGAGAGAGAACTTACACAATCCCATCAGATACTAAAATGTATATGATAGCTATAGCAATTTAAATGGCGTGTTTTTGTTTCTGTTTTGCTTTTATGCTTGTTTTAGTAGAATAGATAGAAAAGAAAACCCAGAAACGTGTAGGTGTCGGTAAAATCCTATGGCACATTCATTCATTCAAAAGCACTGTTTTACAACGTGGACGGAACTAGAGGGTATTATGCTAAGCAAAATAACTCGGTCAGAGAAAGACAATTATCATATGGTTTCACTCATACGTGGCATTTAAGAAACAAAACAAAGAATTTTAGGGGAAGGGAGGGAAAGATAAAATAAGACAAAATCAGAGAGAGAGAGGCAAACCATAAGTGACTCCTAACTTTAGGAAACAAACTGAGGGTTGCTGGAGGGGAGGTGGGTGGGGAGATGGGGTAATGGGGGGATGGGCATTAAGGAGGGCACATGATGTAATGAGCACTGGGTGTTATATGTAACTGATGAATCACTGAACTCTACCTATGAAACCTAATAATACACTATATCTTAATTGAGTTTAAATTTAAAAAACAAAAACAAAAAAAACCCCCACTGTTTTAAGCACCAAGTCAGTGAGGACACAACAGTGAATGTGGTAGATGAGATTCTGTTTCTCTTTCCTTTCTGGTGGGAGAGATAAGCAATCACAAATATACCAAAAATAAGTAAGAAAAATCAAGATAATTCAAGTAGGGTGGTATAATAGTGACTTGAGGAGGGGATATTTCAGCTGATAAATAAATCGTTAGAAGGAGTGATGCATTTGTAATTCGGGGGAAATAACCTTTCAGATTAAAGGAATATCATGTGCTTCTCAAAATTATCACGCTTGGTTCAAGAAACAGAAAGAAGGCCAGTATGGGTGGAGCAGAATAGGCAAGTAGGTAATAGTACAATGTGATTTTGGCAGGAGCTAGGTCTTGTAAGACTTTGCACCCAAGATAAGGAGGTTGAATTTTATTTTTAAGTATAATATGAAAATATTGAGAGGTTTGAAAGCAGAGGAGTGACATAGTATGATTTGTAATTTATAAAGATCACTCTGGTTTTTATTTGTAGAACTTATTACAAAGAGGCTAGCAGGGCAGTAGGTGACCAGTTAGAAACCTATCCAAGTTGTCAGGAGAGATGAAGGTGGCTGGGTTTAGGTAGTAATAGTGGAATTGGGAAGAAGTGGACGAATTTGGAATACGTTTTGGTTGATGAGTTAAAAGCATTGGATTGGGAAACTGAGGAAAAGAAAGGAATCAATGGGTAATTTCTAGTTATGGGCTAAATGAACTGGATAAATGATATTAGGAAGATTGGAGGAAGACCAGGATTGGGGTTAGTATAGGGAATCAAAGATTTCAAATATATCAAGTTTTAGATGTCAGACATTGCGAGAGGATAAGTAGGCAGTAGAATATAGAAATCTGGTGTTCTGATGAGAAGCTGGGCTTGAGACAACCATTTGGACAATAATCAGTATATCAATGATATTTAAAGCCAGGGCACACAGGAGAGGGTTAGAGAAGCAGATGAGGCCAAGAAAGGAGCCCTGGGCACTCTGACATTTGTAGGGCAGGCAGAACAGGAGCAAGGCAACAACAGAAACAGGGAAGACATGGCTGGCAAGACTAGAGGAAAATCAGCTGGACACTGAAGCTGAGAAAAGAAAGCATTTCAGGGAGGGACAGTTGACTGTGATAAGTATCGTTCAGAGTTTAAGTAAGATAAAGAACAAAATGGAGGTCATTGTCTAGCCTGAAAGGAGCAATCTTGGTGAGGTTGGTTGGTAGGGAATTGCTATGAGAATGAGAAGGAGAGAGAGGAGACCACTCCTTTTGAAAACTTCTTCAATATAATTAAAGTGACATTTCAACCATTTCAGTACAATAAAAAAAATTATATCAGTTTACTAAAGGTGACAGTTCAGATCAGTTGGGAGAACAAGGATTATTTCATAAATGATCTTGGTACGATTCCTTACTATTGGGAGCAAAAAGGAAATAGTTTGATTGCAGTGTTTTAGGAAAAAAAAAAAGTGAACCTCAAGAGGATAATAAGCCTTATCTCTAAGAGGTGGTATAAGGAGTGTTTTCCTTTTGTAGTTAAACATTTTTATATTTTAATTTTTCTACGGTATACTTTTTTTTTTTTTAGTCAAAAGAATCAATGTCTCTTCATGAAAACCAACAATTTCAAGCAGGCCACTAAGTTAAAAAAAATTAAATGAACTCATTTCAACAGACTATTGGCTTTGCAACATTAGTGTGCCATCTAGAAGGGTGCAACATACAAGAACCTTAAGAGTTATAACACAAAGATGAAGGGAGGTGAGTATCCTAAGTGAAATACAGGCACCTAGCACAAGTCAAAAGAAGGGCTCATAACTCTTGGTTTCTGAACATCTCGTAAAACTCTGAAATGAAAGGGCTTGACAAATGGAAGCCCATAGTGACGGGGTCATCTGAGTAATGTCATGGAGTGGGAAGGCAGAACTTGTACCTCATTGAGTAACCCTGTGGGAGAAATCCACAGGACGTGGTAAATGACCAGCGGTTACCCGAAGAGGTTGCCAGGGAAGTTAGTAAGAGGGAAGAAACCCTAGAGGCTCCTTTTCTTTTCCCTCAGGAATGTTTGCTCATCGATTCAATAGCAAATAAGCAAGTAGCATGGATAACCAAAGATCTCTGAAGTGTGTACTTGCACGTGTATGTCTCCAGTCACCGCAGGAGATCATAATCAGCTGCTCACAAACAGCCCGGGCTTCTTTCAGGACCTTGTTTCCAGTGCTCAAGTAGCTTGTCCAAGGCTAATTGGAGAAGGGTTAGCTCTGATTAAGGTTTAAAAAATGCGGTTAGTGAAAGAGGCCACAAAACAGAGACTGCAGAACTGGAATTGGGTGGAGACACCATTCCTCTCTGTTTTACACAGTGGCTGTGATTGCTGTGGGTTGTGGAGATTCGCTGGATTGGTCCATTGCTCACATTCAAGTCCACCTAGTACTGCGTGTTACAAAGATGTAAAGGATCTGGATTTCTGCATCTGACTCAGTGGTGGATGGAGGTACCTCCTTGCAATTGAGATAAGTACTCTCTGGGTAGATGGAGGAGTAAAAAGAAAAGCAAAGTATGCAAGCAAGAGATGATTCAAATTCTACTCATTTGTGACTCAGAAGCAAGGAGTCTAAGGCTATTGTTAGCTACTTTCCTTGGCTCTCCGCAGTCCCTCCGTGAGTGCTGCCTAGGGAAGATCTGATGTGGAGAGGCCATGACTGCACTGCTTCTATCAGGAAACCATGAGGTCGCCAGGGTGTACTTAGACACAGAAAAAGAAGATAAATATTACTTTATATGGTAAAAGGTCAAATATTACTTCATTTGGAAAATGGGTCTTTGCGGATGTAATTAATTTAAGAATCTTGAGATGAGGAGATCATCCTGGGGGGGCCCTACATCCAATGACAAGTCTCCTTTTAAGAGGAAATCAGAGGGAGATTTGGTAGAGACAGTAGAGAAGAAGGTACACACACAGATGAGGAGAAGATGGGAGGCAAAATCAGAGTTACGTATCCACAAGCCAAGGAATGCCTGGAGCTACCAGAAGCTCAAAGAAGCAGGGAAGTATTCTCCCCTAGAGCTATCTGAGAGAGCACAGACCTGCCAACATCTTGATTTTGAACTTCCAGCATCTAGAACTGTGAATAAATTTTTGTTGTTTTAAGCCTCCAGGTTTGTGGTGATTTATTATGGCAGTCCTAAGAAACTAGTACAACCCATTAATACCTTCCATGTATCACCAACAAAATAAGGATATTCTCCTGCATGGCCCCAATACAGTGATCACACCTAGCAAAAGTAACACTAATTCCTTAATGCCATCTAATATGAAGCTTATAATCAAATTGTTCTGCAGAGGTATTTTAGGGCTAGTTTGTTCAAAAAGGGTCCAGTGAAGGACCATATATTATATTTTGTTATGCTTTCTTACAAATCTCTTTTAATCTAGAGATCTTCTCTCTTCTCTTCTTCCCCTTTTCATGGCATTGACTTATGGAAGAGCCTATAGAGTGACTCACATTCTGGATTTGTCTGGTTGCTAGAATGGGGGACTTTTGCACAGTAACAGTTCTGCTGGGCAAAGGTTTTCTCAGAGCCCTCTCAGATCCCACTCTGTTTTTAGTGCCTGCCTGTGGGCGGAGCTGATGGGAGGCAATGACAGAGTGGGGAGATGGGCCACTGGCTGCAGCTTCCTGGGGCTTCCTCCATGGACTCATGCCTCTCCTTTCTCACATAAGAAGATGTGAGAGTTTGATGCTCCTCCTGGAGAAAAGGTAGGAATCGGGGCTTGTTCCCACTAAATTAGAATTGATTTGTGGCAGCCTGGAGAAGTAGGCAGTTTTGTTTTCAAGGGTTTCCACTGGCACTGACCCTAAAACACTTGTACTCCATGTAGGGCACACTGAGGCTGGAATTCTTGTAAATTTTTGAGGTATTTGTAATTGCGTAAATGTTGCCTGCTCCCTTTGAAAACATCATATCCCTAGACAACTGTTGCCAACACAGTGGTATGAATTGGTTTTATATTGATATGTGTGGCTTTCCCACTGATCAGGTGGTCAAGGGGGATTTGAAGCTGATGGATGTTTGACAAAGAAAACCTTCCCCTACTTTCTAGTTTTGCCAATGGCTGATACCTGGAACTGGAGGACTGCAGAGAATTGCCAATAACAAAGTCAGGCTTCACATTGATCATGCAGCAGCTAGTGGGGAGGAAGCCAAAGGTACCTAGTCCCTTGCCATATGAGAATTTCCATCAACTATGGAAGAAGACAGAAAGGAAAATAACACACTCTTTAGAAATTGCCACTGGTGTCTTGACAGGTTACTTCTGAATCAATTACAGGTTTCCCCCACTATCCGAGAGTAGAGCATTCCTATGAAACATTTCGTGAGCTGAAATGGTATAAAGTAAAGAAGCAATTGCCATTTCAAAAGTGCAAATCTTCTTCACATTTTTTTCAGTTAGCAAAAAACATGTTCTAATGTAGGTCTTTTGTAAAAGTGAAGTAGTGTAACTAACTTTCTGGTACCGGGAGAGACCTACACTCTTCTTTCCCCCAGCAATTCAAAGCCAAGGAAACATCTTCTTGTCACTGTGTGTCTCAAAGCTCTGAAATAAGGCATCCTTTTCTGTCTTTTATTTGATTTAAGGTCTGCTTCGGGCATTTATTGAACTGATTAGCACATTAGTTTTATTATGCTCTTCCATGTCCTTTTATGTTCTGGTGAGTTTATTAGGTGAGGCCAGTTTCCTTCTGAGAGTTTAATCCAAAGGCCCTTACTAGAAGGCTAGCATATTTCCTTTTCTCATAAAGATAAGAAAATGTCAGCAGGCACCACAAAGATAGCAGACCATCTGAGCCTGACTCATGAAAAAGACTCCCTGTCAAACTTGCCAGTGAGATTGACTTCAACACTTGCTGACTTACTTCTCCCGATTACTGGTTCACAACTGAGATAAGTAATCCCCTGAGGTGGGAGCTGGTCGAATTCTCTTGCTTACTCATGGATCTGGGTACCTTTTTTTTTTTTTTTTAGGTTTTTGATAGAAAAGACATGGAGTGTGAGAGAAAGAGAGAAATTAAAAGTGTCTATAGAATTTTGAGCAAAAGATAGGGTAGGAATTTCATTTGCTGGCATGGAGTAGACTGATGAAAGTCTTTCGTTTAGGGGAGGGGGAGTATGGGTGGGGGGGGCGGTATCAGGGATTTGGTTTTGAACATGTTAAATTTAAGACACCTAATATATATCCAAACTGAGATATACAGCTAGGTAAACAAGGCTGAAGTTCAGGGAGTCGTCATCATATGCCTGCTGCTTAAAGTCATGTGAGGAAGAGTATATAAGGGAGAGAAGAGGCTCTCTGTTGTTTACAGTAGGGGTCAGCAATCTTTTTCTGTAAAAGGCCAGACTGAAAATATTTTAGGCTTTGCAAACTGCACAGTCTCTGTCGCAATTATTCAACTCTGCCTTGATAGTGAAAGCATCCATGTGCATGGATGTGACTGTGTTCCTAATAAAACTAGTTACAGAGATAACCAGCAGGCCAGAATTGGCCCGAGGGCTCTAATTTGCCTACCCTTCATTTAGAGGTCAGACTTAGAGGCTCATAAGAAGGAAAAATAAAAATTCTGAGCTTATACTTTAAGTTTTTCCTCTCTAACCAAAGAAATTGTGTGTGTGTGTGCCTGTGTGTGTGCACGCACATGCACATACACATGCATGTGCCATATATTTGTGTAAAAGACAAGATGAATATCTCTATGAACCAGACAGAGCAGCCAGAGTTCTGTAACCATGAGATTATAGAGAACCCAAAGTTCCCCATGTATGGTGAAAGACCTGAGTTGGACTCATGGCCTGAAACCAGAAGCTGGGTAAGGCTTCCCTGCCCAAGAAAGGAAGGCTGAATAAAGTGATACTACAGTCTTTGGCTCTGGCTTTCATAGAGTATAAGTTATGGCAAGAAGAAGCAAAACATGTCATTCAGAAAGTTCAGGGTCTGAATGGATCTTGATATTCACAGTTCATCTTGAAGCTAGTTTATTAAAGACCTAGTTCTGGTTCTGGACTGGGGAATTTTAGCAGGAGATGTACACAGAGCAAAGTGAGACCACAGACAAGGAACACAAAACAATGAAAACACTTTCCATTCAAGGTGAAACTACAAAAGTAGGTAATCTAAATTTTAAAGCACGTTAGGAAGTTTAATATCAAGAATGAGACCAACAAAAGAGGGGATAAATAGATAAATTCACACATGGAAAAGTGTAAACATTAGAACAATCTCAATGTGACTTTAAAATAAGGTTCTCAAATAGATACAGATAAGAATTTTATACAGAGAGAATTATGAAAATAAAATCGAAATGAGTCAAAAACCAATTAGAAATCCTAGAAATGAAAATATAGTAATTGGAATAAAAGTTTTAATAAAACAGAGTGATTTCTAGACTAGACTTAGTTAAAGAAAGAATTAGAAAATTGAAAAATAATATAGAGAAAATCACTGAGAATCCAATACAGAGAGGTAAAAAAATGAAAAATATGAATACAGCATTAAGAGACACAGAGCCACTGAAAGATTTATGTGTACATTTTTATATACATAAAATAGGTTCTCAGGGAGAGAGAATGGTGAAGAAACAATATCTGAAATTGGATTTTTTCAAAAAAAGGCAGCTATAATCTATTTACAAAAGTCACACATAAAGTAAAATGATGGGTTGAAAATTTAAAAAATATGGAAAGAGGTATTTAAACACCAAAAGAAAGCTAATAATAACATTGGGCACAATGAAAGTTAAGGGAAAAAACACTAATTCCTATAATAGCTGAAAAGGCTTTAACACTGAAAAAAGAATGAGTCTTCAGATTCAAGGTGCGTACCAAATGCTGAAAGTGGTAAAAGAAAAAAATTCCCAACTCAATTTTTATTTATTTATTTATTTATTTATTTTAAAAGATTTTATTTATTTATTTGACAGAGAGAGACACAGCAAGAGAAGGAACACAAGCAGGGGGAGTGGGAGAGGGAGAAAAAGGCTTCCCCCTGAGCAGGGATCCCAATATGGGGCTCAGTCCCAGGACCCTGGGATCATGACCTGAGCCGAAGGCAGACACTTAACGACTGAGCGACCCAGGTGCCCCAACTCGATTTATTATAGTGAAATATCAAAACCTCAATGATTAAGGAAAAAAAACTCAAAAGTTAACAGAATGTAAAAAGAATGTTAAAAACTACAAAGAAAAGCAGTTAGGCAAAAAGCAGATTTTTGATGAGAACAATAAATACCTAAAGAAGTGGAGTAATATCTTCAAAGTGCTAAGGAAAAATAACTACTAACCTAAAAAGATATATCCAGCTAAACTAGCTTTCAGGAATAAGAAAATACTGAAGATTTTTTCAGAAATACAAAGACAAACAGAATGTACCATCCAAGAACTCTTGGTGAGAGACTGTCCATTTTTTAGCAAAAAGAAAAGTAGACTTGGAATGAGATACGATGTGATGCAAGAAACAATTGAAAACATGTAAATTGATAAAATGTTTATTTATTATTAACTATAACCTATAAAAGAGAGCAACAGCCATAATTTTTAGTTTATATTTGTTAAGATGAAAGTTTAAAAATAAAATGAAACTGTAATGTCTAGACCAGAGGTTGGAGAACTTTTTCTGCAAAGGACTATATATTAAATATTTTTGACTTTGTTAGTCATGTGGTCTCTATCATGACTTTTCAACTCTGCCATTGTATGAGGAAAACAGCTATAGATAACATGTAAACAAATGAGAGAGGCCATGTTCCAATAAAGCTTTTTTTATTGACATTGAAATTTGAATTTTATACAATTTTGATGTCATGAACTATTATTCTTCTTTTGATTAAAAAAATCACTTAAAAATGTGATATCATTTCCTAGCTCATGGGCTATACAAATATAGCTAGCAGGCAGGATTTGGCCTGTTGCCTGCAGTTTGCTGTCAATAGTTTGTCTATAGTAGCAAGAAAGATGGGCAGTGAGAGAGGTAGGGAAAAAGGGGACTATTTAATAGATATGTTGAGATTAGAGATGCTAAATATCTGTAGTCATTATTTGAAAAAATTAAGAGTAACCACTAAAATAATAGAAATGCAATCTACAGTTTCAAAACCAGCAGAGGAAAAAAGTGAAATAAAGAAAGTTTATAAAAATCGCAGAAGGCAAAAAATGAGATAAAAAGAGAAAAGCACAATTAAAACAACTGCAAAATGAATTGGTATTAGTAAGTCTAAATATATTACATATAATGAATGTAAATAGATTAAGTGCACCTAAAAAGAAGGACTATATAATTGGATTTTTTTCCCAAAAGGCAGCTATATTCTGTTTACAAAAGTCACATATAATATAATGCCAGGTTGAAAATTAAAAAAAAAAAAATGGGGAAAGAGGTAGTCAAGCACAACAAAAGGAAGTTAATAGTAACATTAGGCACAGTGAAATTTAAGGAAAAAAAGCACTAATTCCTATAATAGTATTAATTAAAATAAAAAGGAACATTATATAATAAGAAAAATCAACATACACCATAGATGAAATAATAATAAAATTACATGAATTTGACAACATAGCCCAGAGACACTGGCAAAATTACAAAGAGAAATGTATAACCATAGTGAGAGATTTTAATAATTTTGTCTAAAATTTCAAATTTTGTCTCAAATCTCAAAAAATTTCTGCCTATTCTTTTGCTCATACAGTGTATGTATGTACGTATGTATGTATGTGTTTACATATTGTGTGTGTGTGTATACCACATTTCCTAACAACAATGCAATTAAATTAGAACTCTAATACAAAATAGTAACAAAAACCCAACCCATATATTTGGAAACTAAAAATTATGCTCTTAAGGAATTCATGAAATTAGGCAAGAAATCAAAACAAAAACAACTGCAAAATAGTAGGATTGAACAAGAGTGAAGTAGTACATTTCAAAATGTGAGGGCATGATTAATATACAGTGTATAAACAAGGAAAGAAAGTAAAAGGAAGGAAAAAAGATAATAACAGAAGTCAGTAACATCAAGAAACAAGTCAACAACAACAAAAATAATAAGAAATCAAGCATTATTTCTAGGGGAAGGAAAAAAGACAAGTGAAGAAAACATGGAAAGGATGAAAATAAACAATTTAAGGAATGAAAAGTGTGGGCATAATTAATATACAATAAAGAAAAATCCAGAAAACTGAAAAACTTGAGGCCAGAAAATTGTGAGGCAAATAGAATAGATATTGTTTTGGAAAAAGAAATTATAAAGTTAGTCTTAAAAAAGCAAGTACATCACTTGCCATTAAAGACATTGATTACATATATCAGTATGAATAGATCTCAAATATTTATTAAGTTAAAAAGTAAGTTGTGGAATTTCACATAGAGTATTATACTAAAAAGTCTATTTTTAAAATTAATACTATATATTTTTGAGTATGTATATATTTAAGAAAAGTGTAAGGTATAACTTGGAGTGACACCAAATTCATGATAATGGTTGCCTCTGAGGAGGGAAGGAGGAGAGGAGCAAAACGACATTTTCTGTAGGAGTTAATTTAAAAAAAAAAAAGAAGTTCTGAAGCAGCTGTTAAAAGATAATTTTCAAAAAACTATAAAGCCCCGAATCTCATATTGATATAAAATGAACACATGTTATAGATTTTCTTTAACTTAATCATGGAGGAAACTAGTCAGATGTTATAATGGGTTCAAAAGAGAGTCTAGGAACAGACACATTTATAGATCAGCCATATTGAAATGTGTGTAAAATTGTTTTTCCAGGGCTAAAAGAAGAGACAGAATTTGTATGTTTATAGATAAGAATTATTCTGTGTTGCTATCATTATCTACAATATAAAAAGTTCTACAGTAGTTCCCATAGAATCATAATCTGATAATCCTGAGAGGTCTCCTCTAGAGTCTAGACAATGCAGTTTTCCATTAAGGCACAGTTTTTCTCTACACAACCATAATAACATTTGCTCATTTTACTTTGCAGGTACATGTGTTTTTGTTATATTATTTTCTGTACTTTTCTTTATTTAAAAACAATTCAATATTTTAAATTTAAAAGATAATATTCTTGCCACATCATCTCACCGCTCACCCCAGCCCCAAACTGCAAAGATTCTGATTCTGTAGGTCTGGAGATGGGTCTAGGAATTTGTTATTCTAAAAACTAACCCAGGTTATTCTGAAATGCACCTACATTTGAGCATCTCTCACTAGTTGGTAACTAATAATCCTCCCAAATCTGAGATTCAGACTTGTGCCTTTGTTCTCTGTTTTGTGGGCAGAAATGGGATTAAGGACTAGGTTAGGGAAGGGCAACTAAGAGAGATGCTTGAAGCCTTGACCTGGAGAGGGAAGATTCAGCAGCCCATCCTGTGCCTAGGCTAGCAGAATGTACATATCAGATGCCAGTCATTTTTTACAGATGAATTTACCATTTCCATTGAGCAGAATTAGGACAACAGTCATTCAGTTAATGTCTGGGCAAGTCTCTTAATTGTGCTATACCTCTTTCTCATTATAATGATCATAATCTGTGCCCTGTCTACTTCAGAGGGCTACCATGCAAATGTATTTGGAGCTACTTTATAAACTGCAAAGTGCTATGCAACTAAAAAATGTTATAATGATGTTTACTGGTAGTGGTCATAATTTTAACCAACTAGTTACACAGAGGATTAGAGACTGTACTATAATTTTTTTGAGGGGGAAGTGTGAAAGGGAAAAAAATAGAAGCTCTTTCCTATCAGCATAAAAATGTATTTTAAAATATCTAGCAAAAACCTACGAGTCTTATCAATTTAGGGACCCAATGACGTAAGCAAGATAGTAATTTATATTGAAATAGAGTTGAGGTCAGCTACCACTGGATAGAAAAACTTTGTACTTGATAAGGGTTGTTCAAGAGTAGAACGGGATCAGGTTATTTAAACAGGGAATTCTGTGATTGTTTCATAGGTTAGGCTGATGCAAAAGTTCTTATGAGAATAAACAAGTAAAATTACCAAAACACAGACAGTACTCACTGAACTCATCTCTATGACCTTTCGTTTTCTTCTTCTGGTTATTTGAATTCTACTCAATTTTCAGACCCACTGTATTTCTGTGTTGGTTTTTCTTTGACTGACCACCATAGCTCCGAATTCTTTCTCCTTCTTCTGAACTGCAAGCAACACTTCTGGTCTCCATCACTCATGATTTTGGCTCATATCCCATGATATGATTGTTGTGGATGGCTTGCTGGTTCTTACCTATTTTGTCTCTTCCTCCTCAGATAATAAGTGATGTAAGGCCACAGCAGTGCTGTATACATCTTAGGATCTCCCATAGCCCCAGCCTAGTATTTTACAAAAGGGACTGGAGACTCTGGCCACCTCTCTAAATTATGTGAGCCATTGACCAACTCCTGAAACATCCAATCTTGTCTTGGAAGAGGATGAGATATATAGTTTTTGCAAGGTTTATGGTGTAGATTAGTTTTAGGAATTCACTTGATCTTTCATATTTTAAAAAATCTTGTTACTGATAAAGTAGCTGAATCTCAAGAACAATTTAAGCCCGAGGTTTGAGCACAGCCAGGACTTTGCCTCTCTCTCTCTCTTCACTTATCTAGCTTATCTTTGGTGTCCATATTATTCACCTTCATAGCAGAAAATTCTCTTCCACATTGTGGAAACCCTGATTATCAAAAGTTGCTGGAATTTATAACTTACGGTTTTTATCAATGGGAAGGGATTGACATGATTTTTCTTTCTTTCTTTTTTTTT
>NW_027725629.1:0-316 GCF_054177405.1 Leptonychotes weddellii | reverse complement strand
GGTGTTATGCTAAACAAAATAAGTCAATCAGAGAAAGACAATTATCATATGATCTCACTGATAAGAGGAATTTGCGAAACAAGGCGTGCGGAGAAGTGAATCCCAGGCGATATTCGGGAGGATAGATGGAGGGGGAGGGGGCCTCTGTCGGCCGCTTCTGGCAAGTGATAGAGCCGTGGAGCACAAAATTGGAACTTTTAGAAGTCTGCTCCGCTGAGGGATGTGGCTCCAGTGGCTAAGCTGGGGGTGGAACCCTCGCGGGACAGTGTGGTCTCAGGACCCTCGGGGTCACAGAAAGACTGGGGGTGCCTGAGTG
>NW_027725628.1:0-316 GCF_054177405.1 Leptonychotes weddellii | reverse complement strand
TTTTTTTAAGGTTTATTTTAGCGCACGTATGAGTGGGGGGAGGGGCAGAGGAACAGAACCTCAAGCAGACTCCCCTCTGAGCGCAGAGCCTGACTCGGGGCTCGATCTCTCATAACCCATGAGATCACAACCTGAGCCAAAACCAAGAGTCTGGCGCTCAACCAAATGTGCCACCCAGGCACCCTGAGCTTAACTTATTTCCAAACTCAAAATACCAAAGCAGATTTGTAACAACAAAAGGCAGAGACAGGTCTCCTGGGGACTAGCTTGTAACTTGATTACAGATATGTTTGCTTCAAAAACAAATGTGGAGATA
>NW_027725627.1:0-316 GCF_054177405.1 Leptonychotes weddellii | reverse complement strand
TATTTTTTTTAATTTTGATTTAAATGCCTTAGGCAGTATATATATTGTCCTTTAAACTGGAGACCCCACCATGTTAATCAGACTACTCCAAAGAGTTGTTATCTGTAGCTACTGAAAACACCAGGTTTCTCACCTTTGCCCTGTTTTTCCAGCCTCAGTGGTCTGATCACTTTGGATGAGAACCCTTGCTTGTGTGTTATTTGCATTGTCTCTGCAGATAAGCTGCCACCTGTCATCAGTTGTTCCCGTATCTAGTCCTCTTCCTCTTCAGCTGCAGATTTATGTTCCTAATTGTTTATTGGAAATGTGTACCCAT
>NW_027725626.1:0-316 GCF_054177405.1 Leptonychotes weddellii | reverse complement strand
GCAGCCCACAGACCAAGACAGAGGTGTTTTTCCATTTTTAGCTAATGGCTTCGAGAAAGAATCATGTTCAGAAATAGAACAAGTTATATAAGAGAAACTTTTTACACGTACCAATTACTAGGGGGCAGAAATTAATTCTTCTCGTTGTTTTATAAATATCTCTCCGATATAGATCTAGATATAAAGACCACAATGGCAAATGGTCATTATTTTGGGAGTAGTGGAATCACCCTTTTGGTCTGACTGTAGTTTTCCACTCTTTCATAACAAATAATGTTAACCTCTAGAACAGTGGTTCTCAATCTTTTTTTTTTTT
>NW_027725625.1:0-316 GCF_054177405.1 Leptonychotes weddellii | reverse complement strand
TTTATTTTCCAAGTGTTATTCTTATAATCAGAAATGGGATTTCTGGGTCACACAAAGGAATGTTTAACCGCTGCTCAAAGGTGTCAACATGCTGCTAAGTGGCTATGGTATGATCTATCAAAAAGGACACTCAAGTAGAAATTAAAATTCTTTAGCATTCCTTGTCACTGACCAGTGACAAGCACTCTTGGACAAGTCCAGTTTCCTCATGAGATCCTGGAGTTCATACACGACCTATACAACGTACTAAACCACCAAAATTTACACAAAAGGACATTCATCACACTAATGATATCCATAGTCACAAAAAAAGATA
>NW_027725624.1:0-316 GCF_054177405.1 Leptonychotes weddellii | reverse complement strand
TCTTGTTTCTTTGTCTGTTTAAAGAACTTGCACACTCTGTCTTCTGTGCATAGTGTAGTATGACTGCTCCCCTGGATAGCTGGGACTGAGTTTTCAGCCCAGAGTGCCAGCCCTCAGACTAGACCTGCCCTCAGACTAGCCTAAAGAAGCCACACAATCAATGTTTCTTAAATTGAATTCCAGGTTTCAAAAAAAGGAAGCATTAATAATCAGCATTAAACAATCCACATATGGTAATACATAAGAGTACTTTCATCTGAAACGACAGATGTTGGCGGGGATGCAGAGAAAGGGGAACCCTCCTACACTGTTGGTG
>NW_027725623.1:0-316 GCF_054177405.1 Leptonychotes weddellii | reverse complement strand
CTTTCTCTGTTTGACTTATTTTGCTCAACATAATACCCTCCAGTTCCATCCACGTCGTTGCAAATGGCAAGATCTCATTCCTTTTGATGGCTGCATAATATTCCATTGTATATATATACAACATCTTCTTTATCCATTCATCTGTCGATAAATGCCAACATTCTTAAAAACTCAAAAGTCAAATGCTTAATGTTGTTGCTTGTAAAAATTCCAAAGAAATGCTGCCAACCTTAATAAGATTCCTTACTGCTGGCTTTCACTCTCCCACGTGGGGGGAAATTGTATCAATGGAGATTCACTCAGGGGAGCCAAAAGG
>NW_027725622.1:0-316 GCF_054177405.1 Leptonychotes weddellii | reverse complement strand
GTCTACAACACTTTCCCCCCTTTCTTCTGAGTCTGGTCAGAGACTCTGCATTTCTGCTCCAGCCTTTGGATATAGCCACATCTTCTATAGAGTCTCTCATGGCAACACACGTAGCCTGATAGAAAGAGATTTAATTTCCTAGACAATGTTATACTTTAAAAAAAAAAAGATTTTATTTATTTACTTAACAGAGAGAGAGTAGCAGAGGGAGACGGAGAAGCAGACTCCCCACTGAGCAGGGAGCCCTATGCGGGGCTTGATCCCAGGACCCTGGGATCATGACCTGAGCCCAAAGCAGACGCTCAACCGACTGAGC
>NW_027725621.1:0-316 GCF_054177405.1 Leptonychotes weddellii | reverse complement strand
GATAGGGGAAAGAGGCCAAAGTTGGTCAAAGGGTACAAAATTTCAATTATATGATAAATATGTTCTATGGATATAATGTACAGCATACTGACCAGAGTTAGTAACATTGTACTGTAACCTTGAAATTTCCTAGAATATACTTTACATGTTCTCACCATACTGGAAAAAGATAATCATGTGAGGTGATAGATGTATTAATTAGCTTGTCCATGGTAATCATTTCACAATGTATATATGTATATCAAACCATCACATTGTACACCTTATATATATACATTTTTAATGTGTTACTTATACCCCAGAAAACTGGTGGGGG
>NW_027725620.1:0-316 GCF_054177405.1 Leptonychotes weddellii | reverse complement strand
TCCGCGCCGCCCTGGAAGTTCGTGCGTGCGGACGCAAGTTGGTGGAGACGTGGCTTAGGGCAGGAATATTGAATTGAAGACTGAAAAGTATTTCTAGTTGCGCTTTCTGTGTGTGGAGAAACGTCTTCAAGTCGTGTACTTGACTTTAGGTAACTAGAGCCCCTGGGGCCCGGTACATGGTTTGATCTGGCTGAGAGTTCGTGGTCTCTGCTGTTTTGCCCTATTTCGAACACTCTTCTCCGTCTAGGTCTTGGGAGAGATCTGCAAGCTCTGGTCAAATGAAAGACACTTCGAACAGAAAGTTTGGTGTCACTTG
>NW_027725619.1:0-5154 GCF_054177405.1 Leptonychotes weddellii | reverse complement strand
GCATTAATTTTATAATTGTATCTATAACTAATTAAAATGTTAAGGTAATTACTAACAATTAGAGTGACTTTCATGATGGAGAAATGCTTACTACCAAGCACTCCCCTTATAATATTCCTTATTCCAATTAAATGCTGGATGTGTATCAGTCTTCAAGCAGCTGATGCTACATTTATAACCACATTGTCTCACTGTGGCTGGTATTTAGATGTAGTGTCTTGTCAGATGTGAAGGATTCATTTCATATTTTTCTAAGAAAATTAATATTTCAAGTGAACTGCCTTAAAATGATAGTAAAAGAAATATATGTGAGATAACATTATCTGTTTTAAGAGCCAACTTAATTTTTAGTAGAACATGGTGGTTCCTGATTTCAGGAAATAGAGCAGTTTATTTCTTGGAAAGGCAAAACCATGGTGTGATTGTTTTGACACGAAGAGCTTACTTTGATCACGTCTAGATTCAGAGCTGCAGATGGTTCTCTTAATTAAAAGAGACTGGACCTTAAAGAAAAACGCTCTACACTTTTCATTCTCATGAAATTAAATATTGAAGGTCTCACTAATTACCAATGCCATTTTTAGTCCTCTTTAAAAGTTGAATAAATTTTAGTGATTTCCCAAATTCCAAAAATGCAAACCAAATTAATGGAAACTGATAATGAGATTACTTATAATTCTAGTTTGCCCTTTAAATTTCTAGGTAGTATGTTGATGAAACCACATGCATATATGTTCCAAAAGCTTTTCATTAATGTTTAATACTGATTATTATGACAATGTCAAAATACTTATGGAAATATAACCAAATGGATTTTATATCTAGAATGAGAGTGATTTGAGTTGGTCTTAAGGCAATACAGAGCAGGAGAATAAGTTATGATTGAAGTGTTAAATATAGAAGTTATCAAAATTAAGTTTAGGGCAATTATATTGTTTGCTTTTAAAAGTTTTACTTTCATTTCTTATTTCCTGTGTTTTATTTTTGCTCCCAAGCTGTACTACAATCATATCTGTTGTAGAAACTAAAAAAAAAAATTGCATGTTCAATTCTTAAATGAGATTATTAAAATTCTCTTGGAAAAATGACTTCTGATAAGTAGATTTATCATACTTTTTACTGCATATTTTTGAAAAAGGATACTATGTTAAATAATCAGAAATTGGGCGCCTGGGTGGCTCAGTTGGTTAAGCGACTGCTTTCGGCTCAGGTCATGATCCTGGAATCCCCCATCGGGCTCCCTGCTCGGCAGGGGATTTAGACCCCCATCGAGTCCCCCATCGGGCTCCCTGCTCATCAGGGAGTCTGCTTCTCCCGCTCCCACTCCCTGTTTGTGTTCCCTCTCTCGCTGTGTCTTTCTCTGTCAAATAAATAAATAAAATCTTTAAAAAAAAAATAAATAAAATAAATAATCAGAAATTATTTCTGAACTACCAGGAAGTTATTTATTTGTTAATGTTTAGTGAGGACTTGAAAAATATTGCCACGCCATTTACTAAATAGTCTATCCTCTCTCCCTTTCTGATTATGCTATATTAAATTATGCCAGGGGTCAGCAAAATACAACCCATCACCTGTTTTTGTAAATAAAGTATTATTGGAACACAGCAGTGCTTATTTGTTTATAGAAAGTGTCTGGATGCTTTTGTGCAAGTCAGAATTAGGTAGTTTTGAAAAAGACTATATATGTTTATAAAGACTAAAATATTTACTATTTTCTCTTTGCTGACACCTGAATAATATGCATGGAGCAAAAGAAAGCAGGCCGTAGTGGGGCGCCTGGGTGGCTCAGTTGGCTAGGTGACTGACTTCGGCTCAGGTCATGATCCTGGAGTCCCGGGATCAAGTCCCACATCAGGCTCCCTGCTCGGTGGGGATTCTGCCTCTCCCTCTGACCCTCCCCCCTTTCATGTGCTCTCTCTCTCTCTGTCTCTCATTCTCACTCTTTCAAATAAATAAATAAATAAAATCTTAATAAAAAAAGAAAGCAGGCAGTAGAAAGGGAGTGGGGAAGGAATAAATAGGTATGGTATTGAGGTCAGAAAATATATGCACATGCCCATATTTGTATGAATCATTTCTCATCATCTATTCTGTTTCTTTCATCTAGAATATGTTTTGAAATGTATATGGCAAGTCTTATTTGCTTATTTGTAGCATGGTTACATGTTACATTAGCATGGTTAATATTTTACATGGTTATGTATTACATTATTCATATATTGTATTATTTTCTGAATTATTAATTTATATACTTTCCAAAATTTTCTTTCCTATTTATTCTCTCATTTGTTCCTCCATTAGTGTTAATTTTACTTCAGATAACACAATGCAAAATCAAAGACTAAAGAAACCATGGCCTTACAAATTATGGAAGCAACCCAAATGTCCATCAATAAATGAATTTATAAAGATGTGGTGCATATGTACAATAGAATGTTGCTCAGCCATAAAAAAAGAATAAAATCTTGTTATTTGCAACAACATGGATGGATCTAGACAGTATAGTGCTAAGGGAAATAAGTTGGTCAGAGAAAGACAAATACCATATGATTTCACTCATATGTTGAACTTAAACAAAATAAATGAACAAATTAAAAAGGGGGCAAACCAAAAAACCAGACTCTTAAGAGAACTGATGGTTACCAGAGAGGAGGTGGATGGGGGGCTGGGCAAAACAGGCGAAAGGGATTAGGAATACACTCTTCTTGATGAGCACTGAGCAATGTATAGATTTGTTGTATCAGGGGCGCATGGGTGGTTCAGTCCTTTAATTGTCTGCCTTCAGCTCAGGTCATGATCCCAGGGTCCTGGGATTGAGCTCTGTGTCAGCCACCCTGCTCAGTGGGGAGTCTGCATCTTCTTCCTCTGCCCCTCCCCTCCACTTGTGCTCTCACTATCTCTCTGTCTCTCTCAAATGAATAAATAAAAATATCTTTTTTAAAAAGGATGGTTGAATCACTATATTGTACACCTGAAACTAATAGAACACTGTATATTAACTATACTGAAATTAAAATTAAATATATATATATATCAGGAAAAAAAGAAAACATGGCTTTAGGCTGAGGTAGAAATATTTGCAGAACTAGTTTCTCCATTCCTCAAACCAGAGAACAGAAGATTGAAGTAAGGAGGAAGATATAGAGAGGAAAATTGTCCATTTAGGAGAGGGAAGAAAAGCCCCCAGTACAGAGAGAGGAATCTCAACTTCTAGCTCTTCTAATATGTTACATCCACCGGAAAGACTAATCTAGTCTGTGAGTTTGGTTCAACTGACTGACTGTCCTGGATGCTTGTATATAGGGAAGCCCACTGAACAGGGCATGTAGAATTTAGACCCCTTGAATGAAGATGTAGACATTGAGAGAAAATCCCTCTCCCAATCAGGAATCCTGAACAGAAACTTCAAGAGTATTTCCCAATATGCTACTATACCACTGGGCACATTGAAAGAATAACAAATATTTTGATTATATCTTTATGTAATTTAAAGTATATTTAAACTTTATTTGATATTTAAGTATAATTAAATTGTGTTTAGTTATAATAAAATTATAATTTAAAATTTATAATAATTAAATTTAAAATGATTTAAAAAATACTTAGCCCGTACTTCATGAAAACTTATATGAAACCTTCAAACATTTTTTTAAGACTGTGAATATAAGCTTCTCTCCAGAAAAGTATATCATGTGGTTATTTATCATTTTCTCTCAGGATTCTCAAAATTCATGTGCATCATAATCATCTGTGGAGGTTGTCATCATCCCCAGAGAGTCTTAGTCAATAGTTCTGATTTTAGGGGGTAAGTAAATGATAGCCCTTTCTTTCCTCATAAGTTCAAACATGTAGGAGATACATGTAAGAGTTAAGCAGATGGGGATGAAAATATTTTTAGCTGATAGTAGTACTGAAAATGCAGCTTTTGTTTTATAGCTAAGTGAGTTTACTCATACTCCATTCCTGAATTGGACAGTCAATCCTAGGCAGTCACTGCAGTGTGGACAATCCCAGGGCTCCCCTGGAGATGGAGCCTCTCATCCTGATTCATACTTCTTACAAACAGGCTGGCTGGTGAGCTAATTGGGACCAGTCCCTCCTCCCAAACCAACGAATCATATAAATCTAATTTCCTCCCAAGAAGAAGAATAAATAAGATGTAAGGAGAAACCAGTAATGTTACCTTTTTTCTTGTATACTTCCATGTGCAAAGATTAGGATGTAGGAGGAAAAAACACCTCCATTGCCACAATATTCTTTGGTGTGTTTTATACCTACTCTGAAACTGGAATCAGAAGTCTCTGATATAAAAAAAAACTGCCCATACCAGCTTGTATATTCAGATTTACCTATAAAAATGTTGATTTATATTCCTGTGATTAATGAAAGATTTGACCTTGACAATTAATTATTGGGCTCAAGCAACGTGCATTTTTGTTTAACCTGAATGAGTGAAACTATAACGGGTTGTTTTTATATTGAGTGCTTTGTTTGTTTGTAATCTCTAAATTCCTTCAAACAGAAAATATTAAGCATCGTATTTTTAATTTTTTAAAATTTTTTAATTTTTAATTTTATTTTTAATTTATTTTTATTTATTTTATTTTTTTAAGGCATCGTATTTTTTAATAAGAAAAGAAAGCATGAAAAAAATCAGGGCAAAAATTATTTTTAGAAAGGAATTTATTATTATCAAATAAACAGAACTTCAAAAAGTATATTATGAGTTCATTTGAATTCCCCTAGATGTAGACACTGAGACAAGGAATCTAGTGCAAATAGCTTATTAAGGAAGTGAGAAAAGGAAGAAAAGGGAAGATAGCCAATAAGGGATGCAAATGACTGTTGTGGGCTACTGGAACTTTTTCACTGGAAAGATGCTCTAAGAGGCAGTATAGGACATGCAACTTGCAGTTATCCATGCAAGAGCCGGGTGCTTATGGTGAGATAAGTGTGCACCAACACCTATCAGCCATGGGGAAAGGCACTCCGGGAGCCTATTTATCCCCTAGAATATCTGGCCTGCCACAGGGGCAACAAAGCTGGCCCCCGCAGCAGGAGAAAACCCTCAGGCAACAGAATGCAGATGTTGGAAATGGAAAATCAAGCTGATTTTTCTGACCTGGTAAGATGCCAGAATTTTTTTTTTTT
>NW_027725618.1:0-316 GCF_054177405.1 Leptonychotes weddellii | reverse complement strand
GAGGAGGGAGGGAGGAGGGAGGGAAATGGGAGGGAGGAGGGAGGGAAGGGAGGAGGGAAGAGAGGAAGAGGGAGGGAGGGAGGGAGCCAGCCAGGAGGGTGAAAAGAGAAGCAGACGTCTCCTCAGACTCTCTTCACCCTATAGACAACACCTCCTGAACTCATTCCTTAAGAAATCACTCAGTTTCCAGAACAGCTCCTCAACCCTCAAATCTAGAAAGTTTCTCTGCTGGCGGTGGGCTGAAAAGCCCCACCCTCTCCGGGACTCCATCTGCGAGACTGTGCTCTTCATGCCCTTCGCACTGAATTCCAGGAGG
>NW_027725617.1:0-316 GCF_054177405.1 Leptonychotes weddellii | reverse complement strand
TTTTTTTAAAGATTTTATTTATTTATTTGAGACAGAGAGAATGAGATACAGAGAGCATGAGAGGGAGGAGGGTCAGAGGGAGAAGCAGACTCCCTGCCGAGCAGGGAGCCCGATGCGGGACTCGATCCCGGGACTCCAGGATCATGACCTGAGCCGAAGGCAGTCGCTTAACCAACTGAGCCACCCAGGCGCCCTATAATAACAGCTTTATTGAGATATAATTCACATACATCGTATACATTTCATCCATTTGAAATGTACAATAGTTGTTAGTATATTCACAGAGTTGTACAACTATTATACAAATCAATTTTGG
>NW_027725616.1:0-316 GCF_054177405.1 Leptonychotes weddellii | reverse complement strand
TTTCTTCTGCAGCTTCCTCACCTCCTCAGCCTGCACAGAACTGAAGAGTCAGGGCCTTGCTCTGGGTGAGGCGCTGGCCGAAGGGAATGTTGTGGCTGGTCTGAGCTTCCATCCACACCAGTCAGACTCTCCATGTCAGCAGGGCGGCTGTTTCATTTTCTTCTCATTCGAGTGTTCACTGGGGAAGCACCTGTGATGTTCTTCGAGAACGTTTTCCTTTGCATTCATAACTGGGCTAATTGTTTGGCACAAGAGGCCTAGCTTTCGGCCTGTCTTGGGTTTCGACAGGCGTTCCTCACGAAGCTTAATCATCTCT
>NW_027725615.1:0-316 GCF_054177405.1 Leptonychotes weddellii | reverse complement strand
CTTTCATAATGTTCACAATTTCTAAGACCATTTGTTAAGCGGAATCTCACTCAATGTAGATTCATCTGATGGATTCCTGATGTTTATATTTAGAATCAACATTCCTGGTAGAATAATTTTTGTGTGATAAAATATGCCTCAGGCATCACAGTGGGAGATGAATGATGTCATTTTGGCTTACTGGTGATGTTAATTCCAATCACTTGGTTAAGACGGTGTTTGCCAGATTGTAAATTATTCTTTATCTTTTGTAATTAATAAATAAATCTGTGGGTCAATACTTTGACATTGTGTGAATGTTCTGTCTGCCAATGAT
>NW_027725614.1:0-316 GCF_054177405.1 Leptonychotes weddellii | reverse complement strand
TCAAACAGAATCTGCTGAGGGAGTTGGGGACAATTATGGGGGGTGTTAAGGCCTCTGGACAATGACCAGGTCAGAACAGGAGTTGGCAACAGACACATGAGGCCCTCCCTGGACCCGGCCCTCAGGGCTCCCAAATTACGTCAGAGCCCCGTGAAATTTGATTTTGGAGGAGGGAGAGGGCTTGCTTTTCCTGCACAGGTGGCCCCTGAGCACTCTACCAGAACAGATGCTCCAACCCTCTCCTGAGCCATGAATTGAGCTGCTGATTCAAGCTCTCTCTCTCTCCCTTCCTTGCCGATCCTCCACCCCTGGACCC
>NW_027725613.1:0-316 GCF_054177405.1 Leptonychotes weddellii | reverse complement strand
GGTGTCAATGTCTGCCCATAAGCCTTGAAGCAACCATTTCAATAAGCTCTGAGATACTTCTAATTGCCAGTATCTACATTTCTGTGCCAAAGAACACTGATCTGGACTTGCAGAAGGCCATGTATGCAGCAAGTTGGAAGAATCAAAAAATTTAACACTTTCCTAGGAGCAGCCCTCGATTACTCTTAGAAGTCCTATAGGGTGCCTGGGTGGCTCAGTTGGTTAAGCCACTGCCTTCGGCTCAGGTCATGATCCTGGAGTCCCTGGATCGAGTCCCGCATCGGGCTCCCTGCACGGCAGGGAGTCTGCTTCTCCC
>NW_027725612.1:0-316 GCF_054177405.1 Leptonychotes weddellii | reverse complement strand
TGGGTGAGGAACCTCTTTCTGGTCACAGACGTCTCATTGTATCACATGGCAGAGACGGTGAAGGACCTCTGTGGGTCTCTTATAAGAGCACTAATCCCATCACAAAGGCTCCACCTTCATGAACTAATCACCTCCCAAAGGCCTGACCTCCTCATACCATCACATTGGGAGTTAAAATCTCAACATATGAATTTGGGGGAGGAGGGACACAAACACTCAGATCGTAGCAGGGGGTTTCGAGATCACCAGGGAAGATCACTGGGATTTGGCCTTGCTGATGAACAAACGCCCATCTTTTTCACTATAATCCAATGAT
>NW_027725611.1:0-316 GCF_054177405.1 Leptonychotes weddellii | reverse complement strand
GTAGGGGAAGGGAGAGAAAACTAAAATGGGAAGAAACCAGAGAGGGAAACAAACCATGAGAGACTCTTAACTATAGGAAACAAACTGAGGTTTGCTGGAGGGGAGGTGGGTGGGGGAATGGGGTAAGTGGGTGATGGGCATGAAGGAGGGCACGTGATCTGTAGAGCACTGGGTGTTATAAACAACTGATGATTAACTGAACACTACATCTGAAACTAATGATGTATCATATGTCAGCTAACTGAAGCGAAATTTTAGGGGTGCCTGGGTGGTTCAGTTGGTTAAGCGGCTGTGTTTGGCTCAGGTCATAATTCCG
>NW_027725610.1:0-316 GCF_054177405.1 Leptonychotes weddellii | reverse complement strand
CAAGTAGGGGAAGCAGTAGGCAGAGGGAAAAGCAGGCTCCCCTGCTGAGCAGGGAGCCCAAAATGGGGGGCTCAATCCCAGGACTCTGGGATCATGACCTGAGCCAAAGGCAGCTGCTTAATGACTGAGCCACCCAGGTGCCCCTTTTTCCCCAGTCCTAAGATCAGTCATTTTACAATGAGCTCTGGTTCCTTTTATTAGATAATGGTATTAGAAACTATTATCTGAGTCTAAGTAGATACTGTTGCTACTAGGTTGACATCCTAACTTTTAAAAAAACAGTAATTTTACAAGAAAAGTTATGTAAGTGATACTT
>NW_027725609.1:0-316 GCF_054177405.1 Leptonychotes weddellii | reverse complement strand
CTCTGAGGAGTAAGTACACAGGAAAGGAAAAGTAGCTGATTGATATTCTGATACATTTGACTTATGGAAAATTGAGCTGGAAGCCCTTTCAATAATATTTTTTAAACAAAAACTCTTTTGAAAACTATTAATGTCTTCCCATTTTTTAGAATTAAATTAAAAAATCCAATAGGTCTTTGTACATTCCAGCTAATAAATGTACCCCAGACTCATTTCATACCATGTCCCACTTGTTCACTGAGCCTCAGCCATCCAAGTACTCTCTGGGTCCTCAGCCACACCAAGTTTATTCTTGTCTGAAGACCACTCTGAGTGG
>NW_027725608.1:0-5154 GCF_054177405.1 Leptonychotes weddellii | reverse complement strand
GATCAGAGATGGAGAAGCATAATCAGAATTCGGGGAAGCACCTGTACACACATACCTCATTTTATTGGGCTTCACTCCACTGAGCTATATGGACAGTGTGTTTTCTACAAATTGAAGGTTTGTTGCCACCCTGCATGAGCAAGTCTATTTGTGCCATTTTTTTCTACAGCATTTGCTCGCTTGTGTCTCTCACATTTTGGTAATTCTCCCAATATTTCAAACTTTTTCATTATTATTATATTTGTTATGGGGATCTGTGATCAGTGATGTTTGACGTTACTACTATAATTGTTTTGGGGAGCCAAGAACTGCACCCATACAAGATGGTAAGTAAATGTGTATGTTCTGACTGCCCCACCATCTGTCCCCTACCCCCACTTCATGTCTCTCTTCCTCCCCTCCAGCCTCCCTATTCCCTGAGACACAACAGTCTTGAAATTAGGGCAATTAATGACCCTACAATGGCTTCTAAGTGCTCAAGTGAAAGGAAGAGTCGCACACCTCTTGCTGTAAATCAAAAGCTAAGGGCACCTGGGTGGTTCAGTCAGTTAAGCAACCGACTCTTTATTTCAGCTCAGGTCAGATCTCAGGGTCGTGAGATTGAGCCCCGCATTGGTTCTGTGCTCAGTAGGGAGTCTGTTTGAGATACTTTCCTTCTGCCCCTCCCCCCACTCATGCTCTCTCACTCTCTCTAAAATAAATAAATAAATCTTAAAAAAAAATAAATCAAAAGCTAGCAATGACCAACTTTAGTGAGGAAGGCATGTTGAAAGCCAAGGTAGGCTGAAAGCTAGGCTTTTTGTGCCAAACAGCTAGCCAAATTGTAAATGCAAAGGAAAAGTACTTGAAGGAAATCAGAAGTACTATTCCAGTGAACACATGGATGGTAAGAAAGTGAAACAGCCTGACTGCTGACATGGAGAAAGTTTTTGGGGTCTGAACAGAAGATCAAGCCAGCCAGAGCAGTCCTTTAAGCCAAAGCCTAATCTAGAGCAAGGCCCGAACTCTCTTCAGTTCTATGAAAGTTTAGAGAGGTGAGGAAGCTGCAGAAGAAAAGTTTGAAGCTGGCAGAGGTTAGTTCATGAGGTTTAAGAAAAGAAGCATTTTCCAGAACAGAAAAGTATAAGGTGAAGCAGCAACTGCTGAGGCAGGAGCTGCAGCAAGTTCTCCAGGAGATCCAGCTCAGATCATTCGTGAAGGTGGCCACACCGAACAGCAGATTTTCAATGTAGATAAAACAGCCATCTATTGGAAGAAGATGCCATCTAGGACTTTCATAGCTAGAGAGAAAGCAATGCGTAGCTTCAAAGCACAGGCTGACCCTCTTGTTAGGGACTAATGCAGCTGGTAACTTTAAGTTGAAGCCAATGCTCATTTATAAATCCGAAAATCCTAGGGCACTTAAGAATTATGCTAAATCTACTCTGCCTGTGTTCTACAAGTGGAACAACAAAGCCTGAATATCAGCACATCTGTTTACAACATGGTTTTACTGACTATTTTAAGCCCACTGTTGAGACCTGCTACTCAGAAAAAAAGATTCCTTTCAAAATATGACTGCTTGCTGATAGTGCATTTGGTCACCCCAAGATCTGTCATGGAGATGGACAATCAGAGTAATGTTGTTTTCATGTCTGCTAACACAACATCCATTCTGCAGCCCATGGATCAAGAAGTAATTGTGACCTTCAAGTCTTAACAAATACATTTTGTAAGGCTATAGCTGCCATAGATACTGATTCCTCCAATGGAACCGGACAAAGCAAATTAAAAAATTTCCGGAAAGGAGATACCATTCTAGAAGCCATTAAAAACATTTGTGATTCATGAAAGAGGTCAAAATATCAAGATGAACAGGAATTTTGGAAGAAGTTGATTTCTTTTTTTTTTTTAAGATTTTATTTATTTATCTGACAGAGAGAGAGAGCGCACAAGCAGGGGGAGGGGCAGAGGAAGAAGCAGGCTCTCTGCTGAGTGGGGAGCTTGACAGGGCACTCGATCCCAGGACCCTGGGACCATAACCTGAGCCGAAGGCAGACGCTTAACCGACTGAGGCACCCAGGTCCCTGGAAGAAGTTGATTTCAACCCTCATGGATGCCTATAGGGGTTTTAAGATGTCAGTGGAGGAAGTAACTGCAGATGTGGTAAAATAACAAGAAAATTATGATTAGATTAGAAGTGAAGCCTGAAATGTGACTGAATTGCTGAAACCTCATGTAAAACCTGAACAGATGAGGAGTTGCTTCTGATGGATGAACAAAGAAAGTGGTTTCTTGAGTTGGAAACTGTTCCTGGTAAAGATGCTGTGAAAATTGTTGAAATAACAACAAAGGATTTAGAATATGACATACACTTAGTTGATTAAGCAACAGCAGGGTTTCAGAGGACTGACTTCAATTTTGAAAGATGTTCTACCATGGGTAAATTGTTATTGAACAGCATCACGTGCTACGGAGAAATCATTCCTGAAAGGGAGTCAATCGATGCATGAAACTTCATTGTTGTCTTGTTTTAAGAAATTGCCAAGGACACCTCAGCTTCAGCAACAGCACCGTGACCGGGCAGCAGCCATCAACACCAAGGCAAGAGCTTTCACAAGCAAAAAGATTACAACTTGCTGAAAGCTCAAATGATGATTAGCATTTTTAGCATAAAGTATCTTCAGTAAAGGTATGTACATTGTTATTTTAGACATGCTATTGTACACTTAACAGACTACAGTATTGGGTAAACATCACTTTTACATTCACTGGGAAACCAAAAACTCATTGGATTCACTTTACTATGATGTTTGCTTCATTGCCGTGGTCCAGAACTGAACCTGCAGCTTCTCCAAGATAGGCCTACACACTGCATTAGCTAATGCTAGCTCCACATGGCCAGTTGTATTCAGGAGTGTTCCCCCAACAAATCTAACCAGGTGAGCTCTTTTCCCTCCTTTAAACAAACAAAACCCCCAAAACATTCATAATTTCCAAGTCTCAGAATACAACCTAAACTCTCAATATGGTTTACTTATGGTCAGGCCCCTGCCTCCCTTTACAGTAAGTAGCATCTTCAAACTTCCCAGCTCTATCACTGAAGAGTTCAAGCAAAATGTCTTTCTGTCCCCCTAGTTCATCATGCCCTCTCTTGCCACCCGGCTTTCAGAGATGCTGCGTGGGCCCTCTGTGGTGTACTACTTGCCCTCTTCTTCCCCTGGCAAACACTTACTCATCCTTTTGATTTCAGTTTAGATATCCCTCCCTCCTAGGAGTTTTCTGACCATTTGATCTGAATTTATAAATATAGATGAAAGATACGTAACTGGTGGGCTAACAATGACCTACTTAAGACAGACCAAGTCAAACCTCTAAAAGTCTTATTCTACAGTCTAAGTTTCTTCCATTAGGTCAAAGTAATAGCTTCAGAGTCCAGAAAAAGGAGAGATCTAAAAAACGTTATGAGTGAAGGAAGGGGCGCCTGGGTGGCTCAGTCGGTTTAAGTCTCCAACTTTTGGTTGTGGCTCTGGTCATGATCTCAGGGTCATGGGATCAAGCCCCATGTTGGGCTCCACGCTCAGTGGGGAGGCTGCTTGAGATTCTCTCCCTCCCTCTCCCCCCCACTTGCTCTCTCTAAAGTAAATAAATAAAATCTTAAAAAAAAAAAGAATGAAGGAAGATTTGGCTAGGCAGCTACTAGTAAGAAATTAGCTTTGGGCAAGCGTGAGTTACTTATGGAACAATTCCAGAGAAAGGTTAATTCTGATACTTGTGAACAACTTAGTACCAGCAGATTACTTGAGGGAAACCAGTCAGGGAAACAGAAACAAATGCCACCTCAATTGTTAATGTATTAAGCAGATTAGTTTGCTTCACGCTTTGGAAAGTGTTGTGCAAAGTGAGGTTTTAAAGAAGCTTAACTTAAAAAAAAAATGCCATTTTGGCTCAAAGCCCCAACTCCATTGAACATGTTTAGGAACGGGTGGAGACATATGCTCAATACACCTATTTATCCTTTCTATAAATCGTGGCCTGATATTATGAATTTGTTGGAAGTTATTGATGAGATCAAAGCACAAAAACTAAACACACACACGCGCTCGTGCACGCATGCACACACACAGAGTAAAAAGAGCAAACTATATGGTTCTTTTCTGATCAAAACAGTGTTCTAAATGTATTTAAAGCACATGGTGGTTTAAAAGAGCATGAGAGGTTTTCTCACCTATAGCCTGTGTTATTATCTTGGCAAGTGATTCAATGTGTCTTCTGGTAAAAATCTAATCAAGAACATGTATTCCATATAGGTATTTTAAAGAATACACTATTGCTGTGCAAAAGCTTTTTATCTTGATGAAGTCCCAATAGTTCATTTTTGCCCTGGCTTCCCTTGCCTTTGGCAATGTTTCTAGGAAGAAGTTGCTGCGGCTGAGGTCAAAGAGGTTGTTGCCTGTGTTCTCCTTTAGGATTCTGATGGACTCCTGTCTCACACTGAGGTCTTTCAACCATTTGGAGTCTATTTTTGTGTGTGGTGTAAGGAAATGGTCCAGTTTCATTCTTCTGCATGTGGCTGTCCAATTTTCCCAACACCATTTGTTGAACAGACTGTCTTTTTTCCATTGGACATTCTTTCCTGCTTCGTCAAAGATTAGTTGACCATAGAGTTGAGGGTCCATTTCTGGGCTCTCTATTCTGTTCCATTGATCTATGTGTCCGTTTTTGTGCCAGTACCATACTGTCTTGATGATTACAGCTTTATAATAGAGCTTGAAGTCTGGAATTGTGATGCCACCAGCTTTGCTTTTCTTCTTCAACATTCCTCTGGCTATGTGGGGTCTTTTCTAGTTCCATACAAATTTTAGGACTATTTGTTCCATTTCTTTGAAAAATCTTGATGGTATTTTGATAGGGATTGCACTGAATGTGTAGATTGCTCTAGGTAGCATTGACATCTTCACAATATTTATTCTTCCAATCCATGAGCATGGAACATTTTTCCATTTCTTTGTGTCTTCCTCAATTTCTTTCATGAGTAGTTTATAGTTTTCTGAGTACAGAAAGCTTTTGCACAGCAAAGTAAACAGTCAACAAAACCAACAGACAACCGACAGAATGGGAGAAGATATTTGCAAATGACATATCAGATAAAGGGCTAGTATCCAAAATTTATAA
>NW_027725607.1:0-316 GCF_054177405.1 Leptonychotes weddellii | reverse complement strand
TACTGAGCACCCACTCGGCGCAGGCTGCTGTGGGTGGGGTCATTTCAGCGCTCACTAAACCTGCATATGCTACTGAGAAATCAACAGGATTCTTGAGTTTACATGTGGCCAGACAGTCTCAGAAGTAAAACACCCTGGCCAAGAGTTCAGTATACAGGGCCCCAAGGCTTGAAGTGGGGGACAGCGGGGTGGGGAGGGAGAGGGAGGCCACAGACCCTTGAGCGCTCTCTCTGTGACTCCTTCTGCCAATCGAGGATGACCATGATAAACACTCAATACTATTTTTTTTGGAAGATTTTATTTGAGAGAGAGAAGG
>NW_027725606.1:0-316 GCF_054177405.1 Leptonychotes weddellii | reverse complement strand
TCTCCCTACCACATTTATTCATCTTTGCCAGTCTGTGAGTATCCACATCACACACCCAAATGAGGAGTTTCATTTTGCTTTTATTTCAGAAAAGTCCACTACAGTATAACCCTTAGGTTTTCTGCCAGAATAATAACTTGTGTGGCTTGGGCCCTGATGTTTCAATCTAGTGTTCATAGAATATTTTGGCTCACCCACAGCTTGGATTGTATTCCAGTTTTGCAGCATTGGTGTTTCATAAGGAGTGGAATTACTTCAAGAACTAGCCAGTCATTCATTACCTCATTTATTGATGTGCTGAATATAAAGGTAATGT
>NW_027725605.1:0-316 GCF_054177405.1 Leptonychotes weddellii | reverse complement strand
TTCCAAATGGTTCCTGATTCCTGATGGAGGCTTCGTCTTTGTAAAGCCAGCACTCAGGGTTAGGAGGGGTAAGGAGCCCTATTGGATTTGGCCCCTGGCTGACCCTTTGACTTTAGTTCTTTTTCCTCCAATATATTCATTTTATTTTCAGCCATGAAGAACTGTATTTGTAGGTGCCAGAATATTCTGTGCCATTTCTTAGCTCTCTGGCTACTGGATATGTTTCTTTCTACCACTGTCTTTCTCCTTCCTTTCTTTAAATTTGAGAATTTCTATTCATTCTCCAAGGTTGATTCAATATGGCTCCTTATCTAGG
>NW_027725604.1:0-316 GCF_054177405.1 Leptonychotes weddellii | reverse complement strand
ATCGAGTCCCGCATCGGGCTCCCTGCTCGGCGGGGAGTCTGCTTCTCCCTCTGACCCTCCCCCCTCTCATGCTCTCTCTATCTCATTCTCTCTCTCAAATAAATAAATAAAATCTTTAAAAAAAAAAAAAAAAAAAAGTCAAACTATCTTATCATTGTTTTTGTAAGTTCTATGTATTCTGGTTATAGTCCTTTCTCAGATAAATGCTTTGCAAATATTTTCTCTCAGCCTGTGTCTTGTCATTTCATTCTTTTAAGAGTATCTTTCAGAGAACAGGAAAAATTAATTTTATTAAGTTAAATTTATCAATATATTT
>NW_027725603.1:0-316 GCF_054177405.1 Leptonychotes weddellii | reverse complement strand
TAGGACTATGGCCATTAGTGTGTGAACATTTAATTGATCAAGTCAGGACACTCTTTAGAAAGAGGGAGCTATTAATAAGTATGCTGAGACAATACATGTATATCAGGACTGCCCCGAGGTAATCTGGTCTGTCTTGTCAACTATTCTGGAATTTTTTTGTTGGATTGATTACTCCCCCTCTCCCTAATTATAACTTACATAAAAAGAAGAACCTCATTTGTATGTTGTTTTCTACTTATTTCCTAATTTGCAGTATCTCATTGCTTAATGCATAATTGGAGATCGAATATAATAACTATTGTATATAACAGCAAAT
>NW_027725602.1:0-316 GCF_054177405.1 Leptonychotes weddellii | reverse complement strand
TGGAAAATTATGCAGCCCTTAAAAATTAGAGGGTAAATCTGTATTAACCAGCTTTGAACTATGTATAAGAAACTTAAATGGGAAAATGAGGTCACAAAGCTAATACATACGTGTGTATATATATATATGTGTGTGTGTGCATGCATACATATAAGTTATGATCTGATTTTTGTTAAAATATGCATTTATGTACAATCCTGGATAGATTCTGCCCAGTGTTTATCATTGAGAATGGGATGGGAGCCAGCAGGGGAGAACTTAATATTCTCCATTCTTGAACTGTTTGTGTGTTTGTAAAGAGCATGAATTAACTTAC
>NW_027725601.1:0-316 GCF_054177405.1 Leptonychotes weddellii | reverse complement strand
TTGACCTTGTCACCTGAGGATTTATGGTTAAGTGCTGTGACTTAAAAAGGAGCTTCCAGAATGCCCTCCTTGATGGAAACATCTCATCCTGATGTTTCCCAGGTTATTTTGAAAAATTATTGTTCCTTTTAGATTTCATTCTCCCCCAAGAGTGTTAGGTTTTTGTTTTTTTCTTTATAAAGGTTTTTTTTTTTTTTAAAGATTTTATTTATTTATTTGAGACAGAGAGAATGAGATACAGAGAGCATGAGAGGGAGGAGGGTCAGAGGGAGAAGCAGACTCCCTGCCGAGCAGGGAGCCCGATGCGGGACTCGAT
>NW_027725600.1:0-316 GCF_054177405.1 Leptonychotes weddellii | reverse complement strand
GGGGTGGCTGGGTGATAGACATTGGGGAGGGTATGTGCTATGGTGAGGGCTGTCAATTGTGTAAGACTGTTGAATCACAGACCTGTACCTCTGAAACAAATAATACACTATATGTTAAAAAAAAAAAAAAAAAGAATCTTCAGAGTACCCCTTTGCTCAGAAGCTTTGCTTTTACCCTTAGTAGTTTGAGAGCAGAGTAATAAAAATACATCCAGGCACCAAGGCAGAAAAAGATGATGGGCCCAAAACCTGAGAGCATTAGGACCTTCAAATTCAGTCTAAGCAAAGGCACTGCCAATTACCATAGCCCAGGTGG
>NW_027725599.1:0-316 GCF_054177405.1 Leptonychotes weddellii | reverse complement strand
TGTGACCAGAGGCTTGGAGAAGTTCCCTGAAGGCTGCCAATGGAACAGATTGGAGTAGATTCTGCAAGTAATAAAGACTGGCACTGACCCATTACCCAGTGCCACATGCGCCCTCCGCCCCCCCCCCCCAGCCCCTGGGGGAGAGGAAGGAACTCAGAGGGCTTAGTTGGGAGGGGTAGGGGAAAGAAAATTTTTTTTTTCCTCTACCCTCTTAGACTTTGTGACTGAGACCTATGAGTTAAGCGGATGAAAGGCGTGTTAACAGGAGAAAAGGTGCGAAATTAAAAAATGTATTTTAAATGTTATGTGCACAGGG
>NW_027725598.1:0-316 GCF_054177405.1 Leptonychotes weddellii | reverse complement strand
GTTTCTGCCACTGCATGGTGGCCCGAAGCTGGGGCAGCCCGGGGGGAGCAGGCTGCACAGTTCAGCAGGCACCCTCCCACGAGGAGGAAAAACCCGGCAAACCAGCCCAGGAAGAGGGCTTCCCCAAACTCCCACCTGGGCACGATCTCTGGCACAGTCTCATCCCAGAACTCCTGGACCGTCTTGTAGGCGACCCAGGACACCGGAGCCAGGGCCGAGATGCCTGCTGACCAGAACAGAATCCCTCCCAGGATCAGCAGCCCCTTCTTGCGGCCCCGCCGCGTCTCTCCAATCCTCAGGCAGTCCAGGCCAGACC
>NW_027725597.1:0-5155 GCF_054177405.1 Leptonychotes weddellii | reverse complement strand
CTACTTCAACTTCTCCAGTAACACTGCCTCTGAAAGGGCCCTAGTGCTTCTGTTAATTTTACATGTCAATTTGACTGGCCATAGATTGCCCAGATTAAACATTACTTAGAGGTGTGTCTGTGAAGAGGTCTCTGGATGAGATTAGCACTTGAGCTGGTGGATTAAGTATACTGCCCTCTCCAGTGTGGATGAGCATCATGTAATCTTTTGAAGGCCTGCACAGAACAAAAAACAGAGGAAGGCGGAATTCACGTTTTTCTACCTCTTTGAGCTGGAACATTTCATCTCATCTCCTGCCCCTGGCCCGGGATTTACACCACTGGCTCTCCTAGTTCTCAAGATTTCAGACTTTGAATTATACCACCAGATTTCCTGGGTCTCTGGCTTGCAGATGGCAGATCATGGGACTTCTCAGCCTCCATAATCACATGAGCCAATTCTTCACAATAAATCTCTTTTGATAGAGACAGACAGACAAGTAATTCTATTGGTTGTTCCTCTGGAGGATCCTAATATAGTCCCTTTCATTTGAATCACTGTCACTTTATTATCAAATATACATATGACATCTGAAATGCTTTTTAAGCTAAAAAAGATAACCATTTGTTTTTAATATAAGCTATTTGTCAAAATAGCCATGGTATACTTATGCAAAGAAGGAGCCTGCACTTTAACCTGCCTCAGGAAGTTAATGTTTTACCCTATACATTTGATATCACAGTCCATTAGAATGAAGCAGATAGTCTATGAGCAGTGATTCTTTCCTGTTTTCCTTTAAGAGGGAGGTGGCCTTAGCTCTTACTCATTTTCCAGACTGATAAAGAGGTTATATAAAAGATCTCTCTATAAAAACACACTGTTGGTGTATTTTAAATTTTTTTTGTTTACTTATAAATAATATTGCATATGGTGAAACATCTTAAGGTACAAAAAAAGGTCAAATTGTATTAAGGAGTATACACAATGAAGTTAGTCTTCCTTCTAACTTTGCACCCCTTTCTAGAATAAACTACTTTTGCCACTTTCTTGTGATTCTTTCCATATATCTCTTCTTGCCCATTTTTATAAAAATTATAGAATGCATGCTCTCTACATCTTGCTTTGTTCCACTTTACAGCATATCTTAGAGTCTATTCTATTTCAGAATGTATAGATCTACCTATTTTTAAATGGTTGCACAGTAATCCATTTTATGGATATCATTTTTTACATTCCCCCATAATAAGCATTCATATTTTACATACTTTTTTCTTTCATAATGCTGCACCGATTATCTTTGAATATACTTCTCTGCATGTATTTGTTAGTCTATCTCTGAGAAATCCTCAGAAGTGGGATTGTCAGATCAAAGATTATAAAAAATAGTTTTTTATTGTGATAAAATATACATAAAATTTATTTTAACCATTTAACTGTATAATTCAATGGCATTATATACATTCACAGTGTTGAATCTACAACACTGTGCAACCATCACTACTACCCACTTTCAAACATTTTCATCATCCTAAACAGAATCTATACACATTAATAACTCCTATTTCCTGTCCCCCCCCCCCCCAGTCCCTGGTAATTTCTATTATACTTTGTCACTATGAGTTTGCCTATTCTAGATATATGTACAATATCTGTCCTTCTGTATCTGGCTTATTTCTCTTAGCATATTGTTTTCAAGGTTTATCCAGGTTGTAGCATGTATCAGAATTTCATTCCTTTTAAAGGCTGATTTATATTCCATTGTAGGTATGTATCAGATTTGTTTATCCATTTATCTGTCAATGCACACTGAGTTGCTTCCATCCTTTGGCCACGGTGAATAATGCTGCTATGAATACTGGTGTACAAGTTTCTGTTTGAATCCCTGCTTTCAATTCTTTAGGATATATACCTAGAAGTGGAATTGCTGGATCATATGGTAATTTTATGTTTAAGTTTCTGAGGAACAAACTGTTTTTGACAGCAGCTGTACCATTTTACATTCTCACCAGAAATTTCCAATTTTTCCACATCCTCACCAACAAATGTTATTTACCGTTTTGATAACAGCCATCTTAATGGGCATGAAGTGGTATCTCATGGTTTCGATTTGCATTTCCCTAATGATTAGCGATGTTGAGCATCTTTTCATGTGTTTATTGGCCATTTGTGTATATTCTTTGGAAAAATGTCTTTTCGAGTCCCATTTTTAAATTGGGTTTTCTTGAGTTATAGCTCTTCACATATTCTGGATATTGATTACTTATCAGATATATACTTTGCAAATATCTTCTCCCATCCTGCAAATATTTCACTCTTGACAGTACAAAAGTTCATTTTTATAAAGTCCAATGTATCTATTTTTTTCTTCTGTTGTCTGTGCTTTTGGTGTCATATCCAAGAAATCACCACCAAATCCAGTGTCATCAAGATCTCCTCCCCTGGCTTCTTTGAAGAGTGTTATGGTTTTAGTTCTTAGTTTAGGTCTTTGGTTCATTTTCAGTTATTTTTTATATATAGTAGTCTCCATTTATCTGTGGGGGATATACTCCAGTGGATGCCTGAAATTGCAGATAGTATTGAACCTTATATGTACTATGCTTTTTCCTATACATATACACCTATGATAAAATTCAATTTATAAATTAGACACAGTAAGAGTAACAATTTACTAATAAAACAATTATAATATACTGTAATAAAAGTTACATGACTGTGGTCTCTCACTCTCTTTCAAAAATATTATACTAGTCTACTGTATTTACTCTTCTGGTGATGATGTGAGATGATAAAATGCCTACATGATGTGAAGAAATGAAGTGAATGATGTAGGCAATGAGCCATAGTATTAGCCTACTGCTGATCTTCTCACCATATGCCAGGAGGATCATTTGCTCCTGGACTATGGTTGACCATAACCTAAAACCCCGGAAAGCAAAAGTGAGTAAGGGGTGGGGGTCGGGACTACTGTATGGTCTAAGGGTTTACTTCATTCTTCTGCTCGAGGAGATCCAGTTTTCTCAGTACCATTTGTTGAAAAATATTGTCCTTTACTTATAAAATGATACTGGCACTCTTGTCAAAAGTCGACCATACATGCGAGGGTTAATTTCTGGGACACTATTAATTTTGATAGTGCCAAATTGCTCTCCAAAGTGTATATACCAACTTATACTCCTGCTAACATATGAGGGAACTCATACTCCATATCATCCAGAGATATTTTTGAAAGCAGTAAAATGACTTGAGACAATATATTTCATATCCTTCTTAAGTATTTTAATAGGTTTGTAAGTATCATACTTAGGTAAATATTTTTGTAAAATGTTTGTTTCAAATGGGGTGGTAGTTTTCATTAGCTGAATATAATTTTAAAACATACTCATTTTTACCTTACCACCCCAAGATACTCCCAAGATGTTCTTTGGGGATCACACAAAACTACTTTTTCAGTGATAAATCACTGGAATTTAAATTGTTTTTTCATTTCTGCTCCGCAACTGAGTCTTTTTCCTATGGTTGTCTTTTCTGATTTTCCCAAAGATCAACAATATGTAGCATAACAAGAGTTTCCCTCCATTGGCTCCAAAATACAAATTTAAGATTCAAAGAAGAATAAATATTGTAAGATAGGGTTTGTACAAATTTTCATTTGTAAAATGGTTCTTAACCATGGATCCATATAAAAACTATCTAGGCCTCTACCCACAGATATTCTGATTTAGAATGGAATGGGACACAGATACATAGACTTGTAAAATGCTAGAATTTGATCCTAATGTATCTCCCTAAGAACCACCAGAACTCATTTGACATGACAACTGTATGCAGTAATTCTGTGTTACAGTTTGCATTTATAGATGACCAACTTAAGGCTAAGTTAGCCAAGTGACTTGCCCAAGGTCATGTAATAGAATCCAAGTCCTACAACTTTATTACACAAAACTGTCTGAGCCAAATATTACTTACAAGGTTACAAAAAGTGTGTTAATTTGGTAAATGTCCTTTTTAGATTGTAAGTTATCTATGTCAGTTTTAAACAGATAAATGATCTATCAATAGGAAGACTCTCAATACTGCCCTAAAGGTAAATACTAAAGAATAATGAACAACACAGTTAGCTACTGTGAACTAGCTATCCTTATTATTCTGGTGCATTAGGAAAGCATGACCCTTAAGACCTGTATCACCAAGTAACCACTAGATCTGAATCCCATGCTCTTATAATTACAGCTTTCCAATTAACCAATACATAAAAACTTCACTTTAGACAGGAGTTCGTGTTCTTCATAGCTTTTGATCCCTCATTTCTAGAATTATATAAATAGATACAATTTATACAGATTCTTGATATAACTAATAGTTCAAAAATGCTAAGTAGCAACAAAATGACCCTAAAACAATCTATACTTTCACCATTAGGAACAAAGTCCTGGTGGAAACATCAACATCAGCACTCTATTTCAAACTCTGTATGCTGGAAAAGGTCCTCAAGGAAAGCAATCTGTTATCTCCTTGTGCTCTTCCTCTGGCCAGAGAGTGCTTTACAGTAGGCTTCCATTGGAAGACTGCAGTCAAAATCCAATTCTCGCCAAATGCACATAGTAAACTACTTTGAGACATAACTATGCCACCCCCCCCACACACACGAGTACTGTAAGTACAGCATTTTTAGAAATAGCATTTGATAAGTAAGGTTATCTAGTTCCAAAGTATAAATAACAATCATTTTCCATTTTTTAATTAAGAGGTCATTATTTTCTTAATATCATGGAAAAAATCTGAAGACTTCACTGCTTACTGTTCTGATGTATTATTACTTCTGTAGTTTACAATTTTATTGTGAAGGAGTATATTTTTTCCCCCTCTCCATGACATTACTATCCCTGAAATAAAAATTTCATTAGTATTACCTATCAACTAGGGATGTTCTGTGAATATTTTTAATGTTTTGAAGCTCATGTTACAGAGGGCAGCATCTTTGTCAGACTACAACATAAAACTACATGAAATACTTGTCTGGGGCGCCCGGGTGGCTCAGTTGGTTAAGCGACTGCCTTCGGCTCAGGTCATGATCCTGGAGTCCCGGGATCGAGTCCCGCATCGGGCTCCCTGCTCAGCGAGGAGCCTGCTTCTCCCTCTGACCCTCGCCCCTCTCATGTACTCTCTCTCATTCTCG
>NW_027725596.1:0-316 GCF_054177405.1 Leptonychotes weddellii | reverse complement strand
AACCGCCTGTGGTATTCTGTTTGTAGAGATCCAGATATATCTTCTTACATCTCAGGCTGATTTCATGGGTGTTCAGAGTGGTCTGGTAGATATCCAGCTCAATTCCGGGGTCCGGTTGGAATAGGGTCCCCTACTCCTCTGCCATCTTTTCCTCGGGCTTTCGTTTCTTTATATAAATGCAGGTTTCTGTCTGGGGTCTTATTCTTTCTGCCCAAAGAACATCTTTTGCAATTTCTTAGCTCACATGTTTGCTGGCAATAAAAAATATCTGTTCATTTGTTGTTCTGAGAAGTCTGTTATTTTGACCTTATCTTTT
>NW_027725595.1:0-316 GCF_054177405.1 Leptonychotes weddellii | reverse complement strand
GAGGAGGAGAAGTAAATGACTTCGTAAGTTGAAAGTGTTAAGGATTATGAAGAAAAGACATAGATGCTCTTCACTCTGCCCTACTTGTTGGCAAAGGCAACCATGACCTACCCTTTTCTATTACAGATTTCCCTAAAACAAGCATACGTTTTCTCACTGCTTTTCTTGTTGGGTTTCATGTCCACAAAGCTGATAGATTTTGTCATTTCTGATGTAAACAGTAAACTAGGCATAAGGTAATGTCTCTTGTCACTGTTTCTATTACACATACAGAGATGATTCTGAGGTGAGCAGCTCAGTCTCTGCCGGCCCCCCT
>NW_027725594.1:0-316 GCF_054177405.1 Leptonychotes weddellii | reverse complement strand
CTCGTTGCGATCTCCCATGTTTACCAGCTCTAAAATCATAGATCTGGCCTGTTAATACCAAAAATTCAACTGAGTACCTTTTAAAGATGTAATTGGTTTTGTGAAACAATTCACGAATCAGGCAGCATCCCATCTAGCAAGTAGAAGGGCTCCAAGGAGGTGTACCAAATGGAAGGTTTTTGTAGGAGGAGGGCAGGGCAAGAAAGTTATCAACAAGAGAAAAGGGTCATTCCAGGCAAGGCTGCATTCCTGGGGAGGGAAAGGCAAGGGGTCTCATCATGCAGATTACCTCATCTTTCTTTAGGGGTCAGAGGGG
>NW_027725593.1:0-316 GCF_054177405.1 Leptonychotes weddellii | reverse complement strand
TGAGAGGTATGTTTTAAAAAGCATAAAACCTTAAAAATTATCGTTGCTTCAGGAATTTCTACATTTTACTTCTGTAATATGAGTTTACAGTTAGTTATCTACAGTAATTTCAAGCACTGTTATCAATATTACTAACTTGATTCCTGAGTTTACTTTTCCATCAATAGAAACATTGCAGTTTTTGATTACTTATATTGGGAATTAATGGACACTTATACAAGGTTTTGCCTGTGAGCAAAAATTTTGGAACCACTTTTGTTCATCTAGTGAAGAATGAGTATATTTCATTGTGTTCTAAATTCTTTTTTTTTTTTTT
>NW_027725592.1:0-316 GCF_054177405.1 Leptonychotes weddellii | reverse complement strand
TTTTGGACATAAACATGACAAAGAGAACTACAGCACCTGATTCCAAGAACTTCAGAAATAATTGGGATAGTGATACACTGCCCAGAGTACTTGGGATAAAGGAGAATTGAACTATTCTTTTTTTTTTATTAAAGATTTTATTTATTTATTTGAGAGAGAGAATGAGAGAGAGAGAGAGCACATGAGAGGGGGGAGGGTCAGAGGGAGAAGCAGACTCCCTGCTGAGCAGGGAGCCCGATGCGGTACTCGATCCCGGGACTCCAGGATCATGACCTGAGCCGAAGGCAGTCGCTCAACCAACTGAGCCACCCAGGCG
>NW_027725591.1:0-316 GCF_054177405.1 Leptonychotes weddellii | reverse complement strand
CAAGCCAGAAAACCTAACTAGCTATTTACTGTAGAATAGATCAATAAGTTATTTGTACAAAGGAATGCTGTATGATGAAAAAAAATTGCACACAACGTGAATGAATCAACCATAGAGTTGACTGAAAGATAAATAGTATATACTCAATGATTCTAATTATATCAAGATAAAATCAGAAAGCATAAATCTTATTTTGTTGGAAGTCAGGATAGTGGTTGCCTGAAGGATGGAGGGAATGATGACTGACAGGCACATAAAATAATTTCTGATAATTTTTATCTACATTTTGGTTACATGAGTCTGTTAACTTTGGGGT
>NW_027725590.1:0-316 GCF_054177405.1 Leptonychotes weddellii | reverse complement strand
TGAAATTTCTCATTTGCAATTAGATGTATGCTGCTTTTTTGTATTCAGGAGAAAATGTTACCAAATAGACTCATGGGGTTTAAAAGATTAAAAATGAAACAAAACAAAACAGACCCAAACTGCTGGTGCTCAGTTCACTAGGTATAGGAGGCTGGAAATATGATCCTGGTTTCTTAAGCATTTGCTGACCTCCTAAGGTTCAGTTTTAGGAGTCTAAGCATTTTATTTTAGCATTTTTGTGGTGGTTCACAGAACCATGGTATTTCAGGGTTGGCAGGAGCTTGGATTAATATCTGGTCCAATCAAATGCCCAGTG
>NW_027725589.1:0-316 GCF_054177405.1 Leptonychotes weddellii | reverse complement strand
TGTTTGTTTTGATGAATCATGGTTGGCTAGAGAACATGGATAGTATTTCAACTTGGACAAGTGGCCTTAACAGAGTTAAGTGCAGAGCTGATACACATGTGAAAGTAAAAACACACTCACCAAGAATTAAGCCAGAAAAAAGGCAAATCTGTGGAGACAGTGAAAATTTTCATGGTTGCAAAGGCCTCAGAGAGGAGGGATGAATAGGCAGAGCACAGGGGATTCCTACAGCAGTAAAGCTGTACTATATGATACTGTGATGAATACATGGGTGCATGTCATTATACATTTGTCAAAAGCCACAGAATGTGCTACA
>NW_027725588.1:0-316 GCF_054177405.1 Leptonychotes weddellii | reverse complement strand
CACCCAGGCATCCCAGCATTTACTTCTTTTTTTCACTACATAACAGAATAGAAATTTATATACCATCTATAATGAACAAAAATTGCATCTATGAAGGAAGAAAATAAGTTTCAATACTTGCGGACAAGTTTCAGATATTGGTATACTATTTTAGGAGTATGGATTTTGGAGTCAGACTGTTTAGCTTCAAAAGATGACCATACCCCGTGTGACCTTGTGCATTCAGAACTGGAATTCTTGGAACCATGATTTTGTCTTCTGTAAAATGGGGATAATAAAACTTACCTGATACGACTGTGGGTAGATTAAATGAAAT
>NW_027725587.1:0-316 GCF_054177405.1 Leptonychotes weddellii | reverse complement strand
TTAATCATGATTTAAGACATTGCTTTTTGAGCAAAAAATGAATTTCAAGGTTCACTAACCATCTTATGAATTCATGCTTGTTAGATTCCCAAGAGAAAGTATTTTATTAACAGTAGCAATGATAAAACCTACTCTTTTGAAGATTATCTACATTTATTTTTTTTTTGCCCCAAATTTGCATTCTTCAAATCTATGTAAACTTGCCCAAAATACTATTAGATCTTGAGAAGAGGATAAAAGTCAACTGGTGCCAAGCTGGGAGAGACCTGGACACTTCCAGCCTCTACAGAAACTCTTCTGTAAGTACTGATTTCAT
>NW_027725586.1:0-5156 GCF_054177405.1 Leptonychotes weddellii | reverse complement strand
CGATGGACATCTGGGCTCTTTCCACAGTTTGGGTATTGTGGACATTGCTGCTATAAACACTGGGGTGCACATAACCCTTCAGGTGACTGCATTTGTATCTTTGGGGTAAATACCAGTAGTGCAATTGCTGGGTCGTACGGTAGCTCTATTTTCAACTTTTTGAAGAACCTCCATACTATTTTCCAGGGTGGCTGCACCAGCTTGCATACCCACCAACAGTGTAGGAGGGTTCCCCTTTCTCTGCATCCATGCCAACATCTGTCGTTTCCTGACTTGTTAATTTTAGCCATTCTGACTGGTGTGAGGTGGTATCTCATTGAGGTTTTGATTTGGATTTCCCTGATGCTGAGCGATGTTGAGGACTTTTCCATGTGTCTGTTGGCCATTTGGATGTCATCTTTGCAGAAATGTCTGTTCATGTCTCCTGCCCATTTCTTGATTGGATTATTTGTTCTTTGGGTGTTGAGTTTGAGAAGTTCTTTATAGATTTTGGATCCTAGCCCTTTATCGGACATGTCATTTGCAAATATCTTCTCCCACTCTGTCGGATGTCTTTTGGTTTTGTTGACTGTTTCTTTTGCTGTGCAAAAGCTTTTTATCTTGATGAGGTCCCAGTAGTTCATTTTTGCCCTTGCTTCCCTTGCCTTTGGTGATGTTTCTAGGAAGAAGTTGCTGCGGCTGAGGTCAAAGAGGTTGCTGCCTGTGTTCTTTAGGATTTTGATGGACTCCTGTCTCACATTGAGGTCTTTCATCCATTTTGAGTCTATTTTTGTGTGTGGTGTAAGGAAATGGTCCAGTTTCATTCTTCTGCTTGTGGCTGTCCAAGTTTCCCAACACCATTTGTTGAGGAGACTGTCTTTTTTCCATTGGACATTCTTTCCTGCTTTGTCAAAGATTAGTTGACCATAGAGTTGAAGGTCCATTTCCGGGCTCTCTATTCTGTTCCACTGATCTATGTGTCTGTTTTTGTGCCAGTACCGTACTGTCTTGATGATGACACCTTTGTAATAGAGCCTGAAGTCTGGAATTGTGATGCCACCGGCTTTGCTTTTCTTTTTCAACATTCTTCTGGCTATTCGGGGTCTTCTCTGGTTCCATACAAATTAGGGTTACTTGCTCCATTTTTTAAGTTCAATTAGCCAACATATGGTACATCATTAGTTTCAGATGTAGTGTTCAATAATTTATCAGTTGCGTATTGTGGTTTTGACTTACATCTCCCTGGTGATTAGTGATGTTGAGCACCTTTTTTGTGTCTGTTGGCTATTTGCATATCTTCTTTGGAAAAATGTCCATTCAAGTAATCTGCCCATTTTTTTAACATAATTGTTTGTGGGGGTTTTTTGGTGTTGAGTTTTATAAATTCTTTACATATTTTGGATCAACCCCTTATCAGATATATCATTTCCAAGTATCTTCTCCCATTCAATAGGTTGCTTTTGTTGAGTTTCCTTTGCTATGCAAAAGCTTTCTATTTTGTGTGGGCAAGGATGTGGAGGAAAAAGGAACCCTTGTGTACTGTTGGTGGGAATGTTGGTACAGCCACTGTGGAAAACAGTATGGAGGTTCCTCAAAATATCAAAAAAAGAAATACCATATGATCCACTAATTCTACTACTGGGTAGTATTCAAAAAGATATGTGCACCCCTGTGTTCACTGAAGTATTATTTATTATAGCCAAGATATGGAAGCAACCTAAGTGTCCACTGTTGGATGAATGGATAAAGAAGATATACATGTGTACACACACACAGGAAATTTACATAGTCATTAAAAAGGATGAGATCATGCCATTTGAGACAACACAGATGGATGTAGAGGGTATTATGCTAAGTGAAATAAATAAGACTGAGAAAGAAATACCACATGGATTTACTCATATGTGGATTCTAAAAAACAAATGAATAAACAACAAGAATCAGATATATACAGAGAACTGAAGGCTGCTAGAGGAAACGGGTGTAGGAAGATGGGCAAATGATGAGGAGGAGTGGAAGTTAAAGGCCTCCAGTTATGGAATGAATAAGGCATAGGAATAAAAGGTACAGGACAGGAAATAGAGTCAATATTATTATAATAGCACTGTATGGTGAAAGACAGTGGCCACACTTCTGGTGAGCAAGTATAACATATAGAGTTGTTGAATCACTATGATGTATGCCTGAAATTAATGTAACATTGTGTGTCAACTATACTTAAATTAAAAAAAAATAAGTATTATAGTAAGCGTAATCACACTCTTCTTTTTTGTTACTCACTAAATATTACAAATACGCATATTCCAATTAGTGGCATAATTAGGTAGCTGAAATTAAACCATTTGTTTGAAGTCAGAAATAAAGTCTACTTTGGATATGTATTTGACATTTATTTGACATTTGAATAAAGACATTATCTTCCCAAGTCTGACTTTCAGTGGTGACATGCATTTTTTTTCTTAAACTTACTTGTCAATGAAATAAAGAAGATGTATGCCAATGACCTCTAAATTTAACTGTAAAGAGCCAGGAGCAGTGCATGTTGCCATGTTTCATGGTTGTCCTATTGTACCTCAAATATTCCAAGATCTGTGACTTATAGAAGTTATACCATTTTCTTTTCTTTTTAAAAATATTTTATTTGAGAGTAAGAACGTACAAATGGGGTGGGGGACAGAGGAAGAGGGAGAAGACAACTCTCTGCTGAGCATGGAGCCAGATGCAGGGCTCAATACCAGGACCCTGAGATCGTGACCTGAGCTGAAGGCAGATGCTTAACCCACTGAGCCACCCAGGCACCCCTAAGTTACACCATTTTTATTTTACTTACAAAAGCAAGGTGTATTAGGTATGATGGAGTAATAGAGCAGGTTTGGAAAAATATCTGCCTGATTCAAATTTCATTTGAGCCCCTTACTAGCAGTATGACTTTGGGCAAGTAATGCAGTTACATTAAGTCTCCATGTCTAATCTATAAAATTAGAATATCAATAATTATTTAAAGATGATTATATATGTAACACTTAGAAGGGTACTGGGCACTTAGTAGGTTTTTAATTATATCTAACTAATGCAGCTAATTCTATCACTCAAACATATAAATATCATTTGCCTTTAATAGCAAAGAACAAGTTACTGCAGATATAGGAAACAGGAAAACTTTTAATTAGTCTAGTTATCAAAACAGGAAATTGATTAAATAATTGATGAATACCAATGCAATAAAATCTGATTCAGATATTAAAAATACTATTTTAGGTGAGGGTTTATTTGGGGGCTCTCTATTCTGTTCCATTAATCTATATGTCTGCCTTTATGACAATGCCATACTCTTTTCATTACTGTAGCTTTGTAGTCTTTTTTTTTACACCCTTAACAAATGTTTAAGCATATGGTATAGTATTGTTGACTACAGATGTAATGTTGTGGAGCAGATGTATAGAACTTATTTCTCTTGCTTAATTGAAACTTTGTGCCTGTTGATTAGTAACTTGCCAATTCCCCCTCTCCCCAGCTCCTGGAAACTACCATTCTAGGGTGTGATTCTACGAATATATTCTTTTTGATACCTCATTTAAGTGGAATCATGCAATGTTTGTCTTTCTGCGACTGACTTATTTCACTTTGCATAAAGTCTTCAAAGTTCATCCATGTTGGTGCATATTGTTGAATGCAGCAATTGCTAAATGATATTGCATTGTATGTATATATCACATCTTTTTTATTCATTCACCTACTGATGACATTTAGGTAGTTTCCACATCTTGGCTACTACCAATAATGCTGCAGTGAACATGGGAGTACTATTACATCTTTGAGATTCTGATTTTTTTTTTTTTTTAGGTAAATACCCAGAAATGGGATTGTTCGATCATATGGTAGTTTTATTCTCAATTTGTTAAGAAAAATCCATACTGTTTTCCATTGATAGCTATACTATTTTGCATTTCCACCGGTTGTGTACAAAGGTTCACTGACAAGGGTGTCAAGACTACACAATGGGAAAAGACAGATAGGAACTTGGACCACAGAGAGGGGGTCCCATCCAACAGGAGCTTGAATCATGGAGGGGACTAAGATAACGGTGGTGCTGTCCAAGGCAGAGAAAGAAGTAAAGAAACACTATGGCTTCCCCTGTCCTCCCACCTCTGATCTTATCCAAGGGCCTCCTCACACCTAAACCTACTGAGCAAGAAAATCTGAAAATGTAACCTTTGGAGTTTAGTTCCCTGAGATACAGAACACACTGCAGAAACTTCAGGGACGAAATGGAAGAGCGAGCATTTAGGCTAAACTTATGCAGAAAGTGCCCTAAAGAGATATGTAAAACTATATACTTAGCTAGAAGTACTTTTGTGGTTCTCATTCTTATTCCTTTCAGCATTTCTTTGATCATTCCCTGAGAGGCCTTAGCATTTGCATCTTGAGAGATAAAACTCCTATGCTAAAAGTGTTTTTCTAAATCTTACTTCAGGAAAAGAACTGATACATAATAAACATTTTTGTATTAGGTAGCACAATGAGAGATTTGCAAAGAAAATTATGGTATAAAAATGCTTTGGAAAAAATAATAGTGCTTTATAGATGAACCATTTTATTATCACTAATGTTCTATAGTGATTCTTTGTAAGTAGATAGATGCTTTACAGACTTAAGAAGAGGTTGAGCACCTCTTTACCAGTTTTCACTGCAATGAACACAATTCCTGTTATTATATATTTGTATTCAGTGCATTACTTATTAAATGTCATTGTCAATATTTTAATGCAAACATTAGTATAGTCTACTATTAGTATTTACCGTTAATAGACAGACACATTATTTTCTCTATATAAGTGTATCTACTTTGAATTTTTACCAATGTGGGATTATACTATACATACCATTTGGCATCTTGACTTTTTAAACTTAATATATCATGTACATCCAGACACACACACGATTACATTCTTTTTAGTGACATGATATACTGCATTATATGGATGTGCCCTAATTTATTCAGTTTATGCCCGCCCCCCCCCCCCATAGACAGTAGTTGGGCATTTAGGTAGTTTCCAGTTTACTGCTACAGCACTACACAGAATACTCTGTATGTGTATTTTTATGAACTTGTAAAACTATTTGTTTGACAAATTACTAAAAGTGGATTTTCTAGGTTGGAAGGCATGTAATCACAT
>NW_027725585.1:0-316 GCF_054177405.1 Leptonychotes weddellii | reverse complement strand
GGTTTTTGTTTTGAATCCAACTGGTTGTCTCCAATACTTTGAGATGGAAGACACTACTACTTTATTATTTTCCTTTGTGCCTAGTATAAGTACTTACAGAGAAAATACTCAAATACTTACAAGAGGAATTGAAATACTGGAAACTGTGGTGGTTAAATGTAAATTAAAATGCAGACCTCATCACCTTAATTACACTTTCAATGAGTACGGTTGGTTCTGCCTGTATTTTAGGATCAAAAAGTAGACTCAACAAAGAAATGAGTTACCAGCAGGGGTGAGGTGGGATAAATGAGAGGTGACTGCAGTAAACTAGCTT
>NW_027725584.1:0-316 GCF_054177405.1 Leptonychotes weddellii | reverse complement strand
TCCTGTATGTTAAACCTTGCCCTCAGTTGATTTCACTCATTATGATAATGATAGTTATTTGGTACCATAGCTCTATTGGAGATTACATAAACTACTCTAGTTATTTTAAATATAATGGGTTTTAGTGTGGGAAATTAAGTACTTGTAAAATCTTTTAAGGGATAGAAGACTATTTTTTATGCTGGGCATAAAAATGATTGCCAGAAAAACAGTATAAAACTAACATGCCAAGTGATCTATCTCTGAAATAATCAGGGGAATAGGGAAACAAGAAGCCATTTTGCCAGCTACTGACTGAAAGACTATATCAATTAGC
>NW_027725583.1:0-316 GCF_054177405.1 Leptonychotes weddellii | reverse complement strand
CATCACTGAAAGCAGCCTATGTGTCTCTTGCAATGCCTCATTTCCCACTTCCTTTTCTCTAGAGTTTTCCTCGACTTTTGCATTTTCCTCTCTCAGTTGACACACATCCATTTCCAGCTCTGCTATTCTCTCCTTCAGATTGGTGACCGTCTGCCTCAAAAGTTCATTTTCACTCACTTGGCTACGGAAGTTCTCCTGTAAAGAAAGCAAGTCCTCACTTTTCGCTTGGATTCGGAGCTCCTGATCCTGAATGAAGTTTTGTAGAACGGCCTGTTTCTCCTTCAGCTGCTCGATGTCGGAATCCCTGTGTTCCTGT
>NW_027725582.1:0-316 GCF_054177405.1 Leptonychotes weddellii | reverse complement strand
TATATAAAGACTAGATTTGGAAAGTTTTCTGCACAAAATGTGGATCCCAATAATATCATTTTGAAAGAAAGATTAGATTAAAATAAATTGTGATCCATTCATCTGTTCAACATTTATTCTTATGTTCAGAGAGGTGAGGCCATCTATTGACCTGCTTCCAACACAGCTCATAGACCAAGGGCTCTTCCAACCCAGACCAGCGTGCCTTGTGAGCTCATCAAAGAGATGCCAATAGGTGGTCCTGGAAGGTCCAGAAGAGCCCAATTCTGTCCCTGTCCACTTATAAGGATGGGCTCCATCCCACACCTGCAAACTT
>NW_027725581.1:0-316 GCF_054177405.1 Leptonychotes weddellii | reverse complement strand
TTTGGGCGTAGGTCGTGATCTTGCGGTCGTATGATCGAGCCCCCGTGTGGGGTTCCACAATCAACGGAGAGTCTGCTTGAGATTCTCTCTCACTCTCTCCCTCTGCCCCTCCCCCCACTCACATGTTTGTTTACACATACTCTCTCGCTCTCTAAAATCAATAAATAAACCTTTAAATATCTATATATATATAATCTTGAAAAATGATTGATTTGAATATGTGCATTGGATTAAAGAGAATACTATACCAAATTGTCCAATTTGTTTCCTTAATAGGAAAAAATGGAAAGATATAAACTCATATCTATATATATTC
>NW_027725580.1:0-316 GCF_054177405.1 Leptonychotes weddellii | reverse complement strand
TCCTTTGTTTTTTGTAGTCCATTTTCTCTTAGGATATAATATACCTCATTAGGGATACATGGCCAAATAACTAAAGCAAAAAACGTATGAAGGAAATTTAGTAAGAAATGAACAGAAAAACTACTTACTGATACTCTCAACAATTCTTTCTCTACTTGTTCCAGTTTATTCTGTTTAGATGCAGCAGAATAAAGAGCAGTGGCATAGCGACCTTCGATACCATATACCTGAACAGGTGGCTTTAAAAAAAGGATGGGGTAGGGGAGGAAGAGAAAAGGAAAATCACTTAAGACAAGATCATACTGCCAATAGGAGG
>NW_027725579.1:0-316 GCF_054177405.1 Leptonychotes weddellii | reverse complement strand
TATACTTTATTTTAAATAAGTTCATATTCTAGGTCAATACTATCCAATAGAAATTCCTGTGTTGCTGGAAATACTCTTTACTGGTGCTGTCTAATAGCCACAAGCTGCAGCTGACCACTGAGTAGGACAAATAATGGCTAGTGTGGCAAGAGGGACTGCATTTTTAATTTATTTTAATTTTTTAAAGCTTTATTTATTTATTTGAGAGAGAGGGAACACAATTCCCTCTCTGTGGGAGGGGCAGAGGGAAATGGAGAAAGAATCTCAAGCAGACTCTGCACCAAGCACAGAGCCCCAACGTGGGGCTTGATCTCAC
>NW_027725578.1:0-316 GCF_054177405.1 Leptonychotes weddellii | reverse complement strand
GTTTGTTTTTTTATCTCCCCAATCATTTAGTTAATAAAACAAAAATTGTTGAGCATTTACTATCAAATAATGCTGGGCGAGAGACAATGGGAAGTGCTGTAGGAGCATAAGTTAAGATCCCTTCTTTTAAGTTGCTTAAATTTTATTTGGTAAGTAAACCCAAGAATGCCTCAAGGTTACTATTCCTCCTTATTTATTTATTTTTTTTGTAAATTCCCTCCAGTGGGGCAGGATTACCTCCTTAAAAATGCTTACATAGGGGCGGAGCAAGATGGCGGAGGAGTAGGAAACCTGGATTTCGTCTCCTCTCAGGAAT
>NW_027725577.1:0-316 GCF_054177405.1 Leptonychotes weddellii | reverse complement strand
TGGTTACAGGCACCAACATTTGAAGGATCCTGTTTTTCTTTAGAAAGGAGCCTACAGCTGCCAGTCACAATGTTGTTTAGATACTGACGTGGATGGATGCCCAAGATATAGCTCATATGAAAAACAAAACAAGTTGCAAGACAATGTGTACTGTACATAGTGTTAGATGGCCTAATTGCAAACCGGGCATACACTTGGGGTGCCAAGAAAGCAAAAAAAAAAAAAAAATGGTTGGAAGAATACATATAGTTTTTAAAGTACTGAAATAATAATGAAAGGAAAAATCAAAACTTTGACTTCCACGTGCTTGTTTTAC
>NW_027725576.1:0-316 GCF_054177405.1 Leptonychotes weddellii | reverse complement strand
TATGTGCTGCCAAAATGAATGCTGTGCAGCCAATCTCCAGAATTTTTCATCCTGCACAACTGGAACTCTATACCCATGAAACACCGACTTTCTTCCATTTCTTCCTCCCGCTAGTCCTGGCAACCACCATTCTGCTTTCTGTTTCTATGAGCTTGACTGAAACCGTATAACACTTGTCTTTTTGTGATTGGCTGTTTCATGTAGCATAATGTTCTTAAGCATCATCCAGATTGTGGCAGGTATCAGAATGTCCTTCCTTGTTAAGAGTGAATAATTTTCCATTGCATGCATATACCACATGTTCGTTATCCATTCG
>NW_027725575.1:0-5156 GCF_054177405.1 Leptonychotes weddellii | reverse complement strand
CCCTCCTTGCCTTTCCCTGCACACACCCCCTCCCTGCCTTTCCCCTCACACACCCCTCCCTGCACACACCCCCTCCCTGCATTTCCCTGCATACAGCCCTCCCTGCCTTTCCCTGCACACACCCCCTCCCTGCCTTTCCCTGCACACACCCCTCCCTGCACACACACCCTCCCTGCATTTCCCTGCACACACCCCCTCCCTGCCTTTCCCTGCGTATTCCCTGCAGAACCCGGTCACTGCGGTTCTCTCTCATCTTTTTCACAGGCGTGTAAATCTCCAAACAGACGTCTGGACAGTTGCACAGCTCGGGGGTGTTTTCCCAGGACTGACGGGCTCTTAAATGTAACCTGGAGGCTGAAGACACTGGCCTCCCGCCCCATCTGCCTCCAAACTGCAGAGCCCCTCGTCTTCACGACTGGGCAGTGGGCGGTCGTGTATGTCCGGTGGGTTGGTCTGGGGCCTGTTTTCCATTCCACTCCCCGACACACAGGGATCAGGGTGCCTCCCCAGCCGGATGACGCTGGTCACCCCCGCTGCTGACCCGTACCTGGGTAATGGACCACCTGAGCACCACGGGGCGGGTCACACATGGCAGGACCTTGCCCAGAAGCTGCAGCAGCCGGGACTGGGTCTGGGAGATGGGCGATTTCTTGTTCAAGCAGTAGGTCATGGTGTCGTGGCTTCCTGCAAGCAAACGCGGGGGACGTTTTTCCGGGAGCCTCTTCCTGCGCTGCGTGCTCCGAGCTCACATGGAGAACACACACAGCACCGGCGTGGGTCGTCACCCAAAACGCACAACCCCCCGGAACCTGCCGCCGGCAGCTGAGTGCATGGAGAGTCATCCAGGACCAGGGGGGCCCTAAATCCCATGACAAGTGTCCTTATAGGGGACAGAAGAGGAGACACAGACACAGAGGAGAAGCCAAGTGACCCTAGGCATGTCCCTGGTGGGGAAAACCAGAGGTCACTGTGGGGACGGCCCTGTGCAAAGTTCACCCTCACCCCACACACCCCGGGACATGCTCCTGGACTGGGCGAGGCACCCCCAGACGCATCCACACCAAAAAACGTTAAGGTTTCCCAGAAACCTCTGAAAAGAAGAGTGAGAAAGGGGGACTTTTACTATGAGGGGCTAATGCACACGTGTTGTATAGGGACGTGCCATATAAATAAATAAACGTGCCATATCAGTCAGACACACGCTGTTGCACAGTCCACTCATCAACGGATCGCAACACTGCGCTCAGAGACGGACACAATTCTACCAATTTCAGGTACTATAAGGAAGCATCCCGGTCAGGGGACAAAAGGGTCCACCCGGCACGTGGCTAACAGTGGAAATCAGGTGAGATTCCTGTGTCCTATGTCCTGTCCAGTGTATCCCAGACTGTTCACAGATCTTCACGCACGATGAAACCATACAGTTCTGTTGGAACATATGGGTACGTCTCTCTGAGCATGATCCCCAACGCAAAAGCTATGATCGAAACGACAGACAGATCTGACCCCATAAAGAAAAATTCACTTTTCCTTGGGGCGCCCACGTGGCTCAGTTGGTTGAGTGTCCGACTCTTGAATGTGGTCCGGGTCATGATCTCAGGGTCACGGGATCGAGCCCTGCGTGGGCCTCCACACTCAGCAGAGAGTCTGCTTGGGGATTCTCTCTCTCTCTCCTTCTGCCCCTCCCCTCACTCTGACCCTCTTTTTCTCTCCAAAATAAATTAATAAATCTTTTAAAAAATTGACTTTTCCTTTACGTAGAAACTTAAAAGTTACAAATAACACAGTATGAGATGCTGTGGGAAGTCCCTGTGCTCAGCTAAGTAACGTCCTGAAGATGTCCCCAAGACACGCTTGTCCGAACGCCCACGTGGCGGACAGAACATGACCCTCCAAGATGGTCCCCCCAAATCCCCTGGGGCCTGCGCAGGTATCATCCCATGCAGCAGAAGGGAATTTGCAGGTCAGTAATGGGTGTCGCGACGGGAGAGTTTCTTGGATGATCCGGTGGCCTGACCCAGCCTCGAGGGACCTTAAGAGGGAGACGGGGTCAGACTCAGGGAGGTGGGCAGAAGGCATGTTGCGGGCTTCAACGTGGAGGAAGGGGCCCCTTGAAGCTGGACACGGCAGAGAAACAGATTCTCCCGGGGAACCTCCAGAGGAGCTGGCCTGGGGCGCCCTGGGGGGCTCAGTCGCTGGGCATCTTTTTTTTTTAAAGATTTTATTTATTTATTTGACAGAGAGAGACACAGCGAGAGAGGGAACACAAGCAGGGGGAGTGGGAGAGGGAGAAGCAGGCTTCCCGCCGAGCAGGGAGCCCGATGTGGGACTCGATCCCAGGACCCCGGGACCACGACCTGAGCTGAAGGCAGACGCTTACCGACTGAGCCACCCAGGTGCTCCAGTAAATAAAATTAAAAAAAAAAAAAAAAAGAAGGAGCTAGCCGTTCAGGCACTTAGAGGTCAGACCTGTGCAGACTTCTGGGCCCAGAGCTGTGAGATGTCCCTGTGTGTGGTATGGAAGCCACAGGCTGTGGTCCTTCGTTAAAGGAGCCCCAGGACACTCTCACAGCCACCCAGACGGTGGTGACTTCAGGACCAGGGGCTCTTTCCCCAGTGGTGCCGGGGTGTCCCCGACCACACACTGCTGCGTCCCTCCCCACATCTGCCGTCTAAGGGAGCTACTTGGCCACACCCTCCGCGGAGGCCACCTGCATCCAAGGGGCACAGAGGGGATGGAGCCCCTGGGACGGGCATACCTCTGTGTCCCTCCTCACCTCCCAGAACGACTCTCTGCTGATCCCCAGGACGCCCACCCGAAAACCTCATCCCGACTGCACACAGAGTACTTAGAGACCCACAGAAAACATGCCCCCCACCAGGAAAACAGCCCCCGGGCAAAGGGGAAACCCTAGGGACTCAGGTCACCAGGGAGTATGTGCAGGGATGTATCTGTCCCTGAACATGCTGGTGAGGCCGGGGGCTCCGGACACAAGGAGGCCGGGGGCGGAGAGGTGGCTGCACGGGCCCGACCAGCGGGAGAGACTCGGCACGGTAGCCTCAGAGAGTCCCGGACTCAGCTGAACGAGCGATGGTGGGCGAGCAAGGCACGCCCCCTGCACGTTTCCGGCGAAGCTGCCCACGGTGGGGACTGGTGGTCGCCACACACGGGACAGTCTCCGTGACATATGCTCACATACAAATGTGAGCGGAGTGCACACAGTCAGGACAACTCCGTATTTGCCCACGTCGGAAATGCGGGCAATACTATGCTGAGCAAAAAAGCAGATGGAAAAATTGTATGGTTCGATCTTGTTCTCTGTTCATAGTATCTATCTTTATATATAAAAATGGATCATCCCCATATATAAATGGACCCATATGTTATGTATATTAAAATATATAATTTTAAAATACAGGTAAATATATGTCAATAGAGGATTTAAAATTTTTTTTGACCTTACCTAGATGTTCACATTTTTCTGCAATTATTATCTATCGGGTATATGAGTTTTCTGTGGCTCCTTCAACAAAGTACCACAAACTGGGAGGCTTCAAAGAACAGAAATTAGATGTATCCCAACTCTGGAGGCTGGAAGTGTAAGATCCAGGTGGGACAGGACCACTGAGATCAAGGCAGGGCAAGGCCGCTGAGATCCAGGCGGGGCAGGGCCAAGCTCCTTCCAGAGGCTCCAGGGGAGGGTCCTTTCTGCCTCTTCCAGCTTCTGGGGCTCCAGGCGTCCCTGGGCTTGTGGCCGCATCCCTCCCGTCTCTGCCTCTGTCTTCATGTGGCTTCTCTTCTGGGTCTGTGTCTCCTCTTCTGTCTCTTGTAAGGACACCTGTCCTTGGATTTAGGGCCATCCTGACCCAGGATGAGCTCGTCTCAGATCCTTCACTTCACATCTGCAAAGACCCTATTTCCACAAAAGGCCCCCTTCCAAGGGTTGTGGGTGGAGGCGGACATGAATTTGGGGGGCACTGGCCAGTGCCTACACCTGGGTTTGTGCTGTTGCCCCTCAGGCTCAGCAGGGACACAGCCTGACCCCCAGGGGCTCTCTCGTCCATGAGGTCATTCAAGCCATGGGTCTCTGGCCACGGTGGGAGTCCAGCTGACAGAACAGTGGATAGCCGTGTGGGAAATACACAGACTGGATCCTGCCCCATCAAGATAAACTGCATATGTATCAAGGGTTTGAATGTTTTTTAAGAAGTTATAAAATTCCTTGGGTCGGTCACCTGGGTGGTCAGTCGGTTAAGGGTCATACTCTTGGCTTTGGGCTCAGATTGTGACCTCAGGGTCCTGAGATCGAGCCCCATGTCGGGCTCTGTGCTTTGCTTGGGATTCTCTCCCTCTGCCTCTCCCCACCCCCACTTGCACTTTCTCTCAAATAAATAAATCTTTAAAAAAAAGAAGAAGTCATAAAATTCCCAAAGAAAAGCATAAGTGCACATGAAAATATGGATAAATATAAAAAACTACAAAAACCTATCCAGGTGAGAAATCTGCCTATTTTTTGCGGGAGGGATTCCAGATACCGCATGTGTGTGGACGTGGAGACACATGGTGGGACCCACTATATGCTTCTTTACTGCAGACACGCAAGACTGGCAATGCCCACATGCTCATCAGTGCAGAGCTGTGGCCACTGCCCCCGGGGGCACCGGAGTCCCAGGGGCCCAGACGGAGCCCAGCAGGCCTGACTCAGGGCTGCCAGGTCATTGGATCAGAGTCCCCAAAGTGTTCAGCGTGACCTCCTTGTGGGGCAGACCCACTTTGGACTCTCCGGGCTCCAAGCACAGAAGACGCTCAGCACACGGGTGATGGGGAGTGGTGACTACAGCCATGAGACGCCAGCGGGTTCCCTACACGGAGGGACAGGCTCGCAGGGGAGCTTCACCCCAAATCCCTATGCTGCCACGAAGCCACACTCCCCTGGGGTGTGCAGATGCCTGCCGGGCTGCATTAGAGTAAAGGAGGTGGAAAAGGGAAAACACGTGTGTGGTGCATGTGTGTGTACACGTGTGTGTGTATACACGTTCCTGTATGTGTGCATTATTGTGTGTACACGTGTGCGTCTGTGCTTACACGTGTGCACATATATGTGCATGTGTGCCTACACGTGTGCCTATATACGTGCCTTGCTGTATGCATGCAT
>NW_027725574.1:0-316 GCF_054177405.1 Leptonychotes weddellii | reverse complement strand
TTCTGCATGGAGCACTGGGTGTTATGCACAAACAACAAATCATGGAACACTTCATCTAAAACTAATGATGTAATGTATGGGGATTAACATAAGAATAAAAAAAATAAAAAATAAATAAAAAAATAAAATAATGTTAATTGTCTTCATACATTACTTGTGATTCTGATGGAAAAATGATTCCAAAGAAGAATATACTTACTCTAGGATAACACATTGGAAACACCCCAGAGAAGAACACTGTAACTTTGTGTGTTCTTTTCGTTTTCATAGTAAAATGGAAATTGTTTGTAGTTGTTGCCAAGAATAAGGCTTTGTA
>NW_027725573.1:0-316 GCF_054177405.1 Leptonychotes weddellii | reverse complement strand
AGCAATAATCACAAGGATACTCACTGGGCTTGAGAAAAGAATAGAAGGTGTCTGTTAAACACCACAGAGAAAAGTGTTTAAAAAGTATCAATCAGAGATGAAGAATGCAATAAACAAGATTGGAAACAGGCTTGATACAATGAACTGCAGGCTGGAAGAATTAAAGGACCAACTTAATCATGTAGAAGAAAAAATAATGATGCTGAACAAGAGAGAGAAAGAAGAGTTATGGAATATGAGAATAGAATTAGGGACCTGGGGTGGAGCAAGATGGCGGAGGAGTAGGAGACCTGGATTTCGTCTCCTCACAGGAATT
>NW_027725572.1:0-316 GCF_054177405.1 Leptonychotes weddellii | reverse complement strand
TTAATCATGATTTAAGACATTGCTTTTTGAGCAAAAAATGAATTTCAAGGTTCACTAACCATCTTATGAATTCATGCTTGTTAGATTCCCAAGAGAAAGTATTTTATTAACAGTAGTAATGATAAAACCTACTCTTTTGAAGATTATCTACATTTATTTTTTTTTTGCCCCAAATTTGCATTCTTCAAATCTATGTAAACTTGCCCAAAATACTATTAGATCTTGAGAAGAGGATAAAAGTCAACTGGTGCCAAGCTGGGAGAGACCTGGACACTTCCAGCCTCTACAGAAACTCTTCTGTAAGTACTGATTTCAT
>NW_027725571.1:0-316 GCF_054177405.1 Leptonychotes weddellii | reverse complement strand
ACCATAAGAAAACGAATTGGGAAGTTTCAATACTTGGCCACACCATTTTTTTTTTTTATTCTTATGTTAATCCCCATACATTACATCATTAGTTTTAGATGAAGTGTTCCATGATTCATTGTTTGTGCATAACACCCAGTGCTCCATGCAGAACGTGCCCTCCTCAATACCCACCACCAGGCTAACCCATCCCCCCACCACCCTCCCCTCTAGAACCCTGTTTGTTTTTCAGAGTCCATCGTCTCTCATGGTTCGTCTACCCCTCCGATTTCCCCCCGCTTCATTCTTCCCCTCCCGCTACCTTCTTCTTCTTCTT
>NW_027725570.1:0-316 GCF_054177405.1 Leptonychotes weddellii | reverse complement strand
ACGGGCAAAGCTGCTGCACCATGGTGAAGGAGAGCAGCCACGGCTACTGTGGCCTTGTGGAGTTCCAATAGCAGAAGGGATTGAACCTAACAAGGGAATCACAAACTGGCATTAAAAAGTTCCTGATGGGGGGCGCCGGGGTGGCTCAGTCGTTGCGCGTCTGCCTTCGGCTCAGGTCATGATCCCAGGGGCCTGGGATCGAGCCCCGCATTAGGCTCCCTGCTCTGCGGGAGGCCTGCTTCTCCCTCTCCCCTACCCCCTGCTTGTGTTCCCTCTCTCGCTGTCTCTCTCTCTGTCAAATAAATAAAATCTTTTT
>NW_027725569.1:0-316 GCF_054177405.1 Leptonychotes weddellii | reverse complement strand
TTGAATTTTCCTTGTATATGATGTCTATTGACTATCTACATTGGAAAATAACAAAATTAGTATATATCCAATTTCCTTTCCACTCTTTCTCTTCCTTCTCTCCCCTTCACAAACAAGTGTTTACTTTATTATATATATATTTGATATTCACTTTATACAACTAAAATCATAATCTAGACTACTTGAGTTTCCAGCCTCTAATGCAGCTTTTGACACATGACTTTAACTCTCCTTACCTAATGTTTGGTCTGTTGTATTTATCTCTATTGTCAGATTGGAAAATATTTACCCTCAATTGAGCACATTCTTTTTCCTT
>NW_027725568.1:0-316 GCF_054177405.1 Leptonychotes weddellii | reverse complement strand
TTCCAAATGGTTCCTGATTCCTGATGGAGGCTTCGTCTTTGTAAAGCCAGCACTCAGGGTTAGGAGGGGTAAGGAGCCCTATTGGATTTGGCCCCTGGCTGACTCTTTGACTTTAGCTCTTTTTCCTCCAATATATTCATTTTATTTTCAGCCATGAAGAACTGTATTTGTAGGTGCCAGAATATTCTGTGCCATTTCTTAGCTCTCTGGCTACTGGATATGTTTCTTTCTACCACTGTCTTTCTCCTTCCTTTCTTTAAATTTGAGAATTTCTATTCATTCTCCAAGGTTGATTCAATATGGCTCCTTATCTAGG
>NW_027725567.1:0-316 GCF_054177405.1 Leptonychotes weddellii | reverse complement strand
GGAGACTGTCTTCTGTAGAATATCTTAGATTTTTTTTTTCAATTGTAATAGCTACCATAATTCATCTGGTTTATTGTTTTTCCCCCTGTTTTACAATTCTTCAAAGGCAGAGGTCATTGTATCTGGCATATAGTAGGTACTCCTTAAAGGCTTCCATGCTGAATAAATGAATAAACTAGACAGTTCTCAGGTTTGTGGGTTTTTTTTTTTTTTTTTGTTAGAGACAGAGAGAGCAAGCAGGAAGGAGGTGCCGACAGAGAGGGAGAGATGGAATCTCAAGCAGGCTCCACACATAGCACGGAGCCCTATGCGGGGG
>NW_027725566.1:0-316 GCF_054177405.1 Leptonychotes weddellii | reverse complement strand
TGTTCTCCTTGGTTTTGTATTTGACATATTCAAAACTCTCATATTGTACCAGGCACTCATTTTCCACGCCTGATATGTTCATAGCTTTGATGACCTCTGAAAACCCTGTGAAATAATTTTAAAAACACTGCAATTTGATTATGTTAAGATATAATTAAAATAAAGTAACAAATTATTTCTTCAAATATATCCTAGATTAGCCAAGATGTCCATCGACAGATGACTGGATAAAGAAGATGTGGTATATATATACAATGGAATATTATGCAGCCATCAAAAGGAATGAGATCTTGCCATTTGCAACGACGTGGATGGA
>NW_027725565.1:0-316 GCF_054177405.1 Leptonychotes weddellii | reverse complement strand
TGTTTGTTTTGATGAATCATGGTTGGCTAGAGAACATGGATAGTATTTCAACTTGGACAAGTGGCCTTAACAGAGTTAAGTGCAGAGCTGATACACATGTGAAAGTAAAAACACACTCACCAAGAATTAAGCCAGAAAAAAGGCAAATCTGTGGAGACAGTGAAAATTTTCATGGTTGCAAAGGCCTCAGAGAGGAGGGTTGAATAGGCAGAGCACAGGGGATTCCTACAGCAGTAAAGCTGTACTATATGATACTGTGATGAATACATGGGTGCATGTCATTATACATTTGTCAAAAGCCACAGAATGTGCTACA
>NW_027725564.1:0-5156 GCF_054177405.1 Leptonychotes weddellii | reverse complement strand
TCATAATTAATTTTTAAATTGATTCATATATATGACAGGATGGAATTTACATATTTCCAAAGATTTTTACATTTTTTACAGTAAGGGTGGTTGGATAACTTTGGAACTGTGTCTCTTGTAACAGATTACTTATTTTGTGATAAAAAGAATGAAAAATGTGTAATATTGGAACATAAATATTGTCACCATGCAGATGGACACCCCTCAGTTCAGAAGGTCAATTTTTTAATATAAGAACACAAGCCATTAATTTGATGAATTGCATTTTCCTTTCTCTCAGAGTAGGCTTTTTAATATGAATCCATTATTGAATAGGGGAGAGAATTCTAGTGCCAGCAACCTCCTGCCAGCTATTTTTAGATTCATATTTATGCTTTCCTCTAGTACCCACGGAAGGCAGCTGAGTATCTACAGAGTGGGAGAAACATGGCCATTGGCTTCAGACAGCACTGAGTTTGATCTTGGCCTTGCCGCTGATTGGTTGAGTGGCCCTGAGCAAATTACTTCACTTCTTTAAGACTTATCTTTCCTCCCTTGTGGAAAGAGCACAGTAGGGTTCCTGGCTGTGCTTCTGTGAGAATTAAATGTACGTGCAAAATGTTGAACATAAGGCCTTCTGGAAATTGTAGCAAGGGGCTTAGAGATGCTGCCCTCATTACTCTCCTCAGTTGACAGTGCTGAGATGGATGTGGAGGTGGGCTGCTTTCCTCACCTTGGCCACTGTTTGCTCCCTGACTTGCCACCGTTGACTTGTTTTCTAGCCCAGCCCTATTGCAGTTGTGCCCTTTAGATGTCAGCCAGGCCTAAAGCCTATTCAGAGTCCACTGTGTCGCCCTTGATGGCCACACGGCAAAGCTGTCTTCTCTGGAGATCCTAGAGTTTTCCAACTCTACTTTCTTTGCCTTGCTTTGTTCTCCTCACTGTGCATCTCCCGTGCATGCTGTGGACAATAGTCTTTCCCTTCCTGTGCTGAAGGACGTGGTAGTCTGAGAGGGAATGAAGTCCTTGTGTAAAATACATTCTTGTCTCTCTTTTTACATTGGTTCTGTGCCCACAAGTATTATATGGGTAATGAAAGCATGGAAGTCGGAATTCAACTGTGTCTGCCTGACAGACAGACTGGAGACTGAATGCAGAAGCAGAGATTGGTGGAAGTCTCTCTTGCCTACCAGTGGGTCAACCTTTTCTCACAAAGCTGGTCTTTTTTTCTTTTGTCAAGAGATCAGGGATGCCTGGGTGGCTCAGTTGGTTAAGCGACTGTTTTCGGCTCAGGTCATGATCCCAGGGTCCTAGGATTGAGTCCCGCATTGGGCTCCCTGCTCAGTGGGAAGCCTGCTTCTCCCTCTCTCTCTGCCACTCCCCTTGCTTGTGTGCGCTCTCTCTCTCTCTCCCTCTCTTTCCCTGTGTTAAATAAATAAATAAAATCTTTAAAAAAAAAAAGAGAGATCACACCTAAGAGCAAGGTCATTCTTATGATATGATATGATATGATTAGGTGATTCTCATCATTCACAGATTCCATCTTTGTGAATTTGCCTACTTACTAACATTTATTTAACTCCAAATCAATATTCTTGTGCCTTCCCCATCATTCACAGACATATGCAGACTGAGAAAGATGTGAGACCCCACTGAGGTCCAACAAGGCATCCCTCTGTTTTTGTCTCTGTCTCATACAGAAGGGAGCAGAGAATGGAGACAGGAGGGGGCTGTGCAGTGTAGTATGAGAAGCCCTGGCTCTGGGGCCCTTGGACCGAGTTTGAATCCCAGCTCTAGCATCTGTTAGGGGAGTGCCTGTAGGGAATTCACTCAACACTTCTGGACTTCATTTTCTCTTTTGTAAAATAAAGAAAATAGAATCCACTGATCAGAGTCGTTTTTAGGATTTAAGATTATGATCTATGTGATATAGCTGTATATGCACATATATACCTCCAAGGAGCAATGGTTCAGTATTCACGGATTCAGTGTTTGTGGAGACTTTGTAAAATATAACTACCACAAATAATGAGAATCAACTGTTATATGTATATTGTGTGTGTGTGTGTGTAAATATTTGTCAGTGGAAGAGTAGATGGGCAATGATAACTAGACCTTGGATTCAGTTCCATTTCTATCAATAGACTCTACTGATGTGTGGACTGAGACAAGTCACTTTACCTCTGTGCCCTATAGATTCCTGATATGTAAAGTTAGGGTCAATGTGTCCGCCGTCCCCATAACAAGAAATAAAATGAATTTAATGGTCATGAATTTCCTTAGTAACTTCTAAAGCACCCTAAAAATGGAAGGTAGTGTTTTTATCTGGCTCCTGTCCTGGAAGCAGGCGCCATCAGGAGGCTGGAATGGTGATTCTGCAGGGTCTCTAGTCTACAGCAGACTGTTCTAATCTAGAGTTCATTTATCCCTTGATTTGTTTATTCAATCTTTCAATGAACTTGTACTGAAAATTGACCATGTGCCCAGGCCTATGCAAGATGTGAGGGATACAAATGAATAAGCAAGACCCATTTCTCGAGATGCTTACTGCAGGAGACAAACATGCTATCTGGATTCTAGGATAGGGGTATACCAGGCTCCCATTCTTATACCAGGCCCAAATTCTTCACATGGCCCTGGGTCTTCATCTGACCATGCCAGTTGCATATGTGTGTGTACTTGTGAGTGTGTGAGACTGGGTATGAGTGTGTCCAGGGACAGAAATGGGGATGTAAAAATCCCCTGACATTTTCTCTAGGTGCAGTCTCCTCCATGTTCTTCTTTCATTCACACTCATCCCCTTGGCGTCCCATGGAATGAGCGGTGGTTTCTCTGGGATCTTAGTCATAATCCCTCACGCTACAGCTACCAGCATAGAACTTCACAGATGTCCAGATGACAGTTCCTGAGAGTTAAATGCATCAGCTGAACAAAGTGCATGCACTTCAGATGTGCTCTGTGGGAAGCATGTTGGGTCCTTTTTGTGTTCAAAACCCAGAGACCCCAGGATAAATAAACCCACTAACATGATTCCCTATGAGGAATCATTATGTGTCTCACAACTTCGATTCTCTGATACTGTATGAAAGTAATTCGTAGATAACATGCATGTATAGGAACCCCCCTCAAGTTGTTTTAAGGGTCTATAATTTTGCAACTGCCCTTTCAAATTGTCTTGATGATGGATGTAAAATAAGGAGAAAAATTACAGACTTCCTTGGAAATTGCTTTGACACAAGATTTCAGTGGACATAAAACCGATCTTAAAAGGGCTACCAGAAAACACAGTAATCATATGAGCCAAATCCTTTCAGAGAGAAGGTCTGGAGTAGTGAAATGGATATCCTAATTTTTGGATTGTTAGTGTGAAAATGTAATGCAGTTTAGTTACAATACAATATACTTTACATCTCTTCCTCTAGCCTTCTTCTCTTTGGTTTCTCCCTTATCAATTTGACTAGTGATTCTAATCAAACTATCAGCACGAATCATTCATTCATTCTTTCATGCATTCATTTATTACTAAGAGTGCATTAGAAGCCTGTAATGTTCAAGGCACTATCAGGACTAAAATTCCTTTCCTGGAACATGTCCTGTGGGGATAAATGAAATAGATATCCCGATGTGTAGCATTTTTCTGGATAGTTTTTCAATATTACATGTTTATTAAATTCTAGTAGACTCATTCACTTCTATTAAAGGTCTCAAAGATTTTTCTCTCAGTCTGTAAAAGGTAAAATCACCTCAGCCAAAGTACAGTGGGGGTTTCTGTCCTAATAGCTTTTAAGTTCAAGCTGTCCAGCTTCCGGCAAGATAGTGAGGAGGTTAAGAACGTGGGCTTTGAAGTCAGACTGCCTGGATCCAGACTCTGGCTTTGGTGTATTTCTACCTGTATAAATTTAGGCAAGTTACCTAACTCTTTTACACCTCAATCTTATTATCTGTAAAGTGGGAATGATGATATCTACTTCATAGGGCTCTTCTGGGTATTAAGTGGGAGGTCCTATAAAGCACATAATAGAGCAGCTGACCCATATTAATCACAGTAAGTACTTGTTAGATGTCAGTTGTTATTGTTGGTATTATATCATGGAAGCCATTTGTTTGATTCCTGGATTGATTTGCTAGCACATTGGATGTTCTCTGCCAGAAATTTTCCATTTCCACTAACATGACATATGATATTTGTTTGGATAGAGCCCACAAGTTAATTATTGCTAACGTCATAAATGCAAGGGTGCAGCTATGGGATTGATGGGCCTTACGTCCCTGAATGAGGGTTGGGAAAGATACATCCTGTATCCATATCTCTAGGAACAAATGTACTAAACTACCAAGACTGTGACTAGGGAAATGGAAACCTAAGGAATAAATCTGGTGGAAATTTCACTTGAATTCTTAAATTAAGGAATAAACTGGTGGTTTTTACAACCTTAGACTTGATCAGAATCACATGGGAGATTTTTAATAATACAGATTTCTGAGCTCCAATTAGGACCTAATGAATTGGAATTTCCTGGAATTTCTATTTAACAAAGAAGTTCCCACCAGTAATTTGCATGCAGCTAGCCTGACACCAGCATGTGAGAAGCATTGGTTTATGTTGTAGTGAGTGGTTGATATCTAAATGCCATTATTAGGCAGACATTCTAGACCAGGTAGAAGAAATTAATTTCAACCTTAATTTGGTTTACCTTGAGGGAATCCTAGGGCCTCTGTGCTCTCACTTCTGGACCGGTGACATCAGGGGACGGAGGAGGAAAGAGGCACATTGAAGGGCTCTGTAATTTGAGTGGCTATCCTTTGTTCTCTGTGAATCCCTTGGAACTCCCTCCTAGAGCTTAGAAGAAGAGGCCTCACATCTCACCCTTTGACAACAGTTCCTGGGTTTATGTGGAAAACCTCCAGCAAACATGCAGCTCATGGTTATAATACCTGGTTTTTCAAAAACAAAAACAAAACAAAACAAACCCCCCAAAAACTAACCTCCAAAACACAAGACACCGGAAAGCTGAAAAACAGACATAAAAATTTAAAACACCAGCACAGAGCAAACCACCATTGCCTCAAGAAAGCAGTTGGAGGCTTAAACATTTTAGACACTACATTTTGTAAGTGAGATTGTGGCCCTTTTTGTTTCGATGCTAGAAAGTGCAGAGCCAAGTTTACGGCTCACG
>NW_027725563.1:0-316 GCF_054177405.1 Leptonychotes weddellii | reverse complement strand
ATCATTCAGCCTGGGATATAAAGATTAACCAAAATATGGGGCGCCTGGGTGGCTCAGTTGGTTAAGCGACTGCCTTCGGCTCAGGTCATGATCCTGGAGTCCCGGGATCGAGTCCCACATCGGGCTCCCTGCTCGGCAGGGAGCCTGCTTCTCCCTCTGACCCTCCCCCCTCTCATGTGCTCTCTGTCTCTCTCATTCTGTCTCAAATAAATAAATAAAATCTTAAAAAAAAAAAAAGATTAACCAAAATAATTGCAATTCAACAGCCTTTAAGCAGTACCTTATTCTAGATAAAAGCAGGCAAGTTTCCATTTTT
>NW_027725562.1:0-316 GCF_054177405.1 Leptonychotes weddellii | reverse complement strand
GTTTTAGGTCCAACAATCCAGATAAAAGAGCTATAAAATTAATTGAAAAGGAATAAAGCATATACAAATGTCAGATATTATTACGATGCCATTATTTTACTGTACCTCATTATCAGATTCATTTATGTTAGTATTACATTTCCAATTTGGGCATGAAAGCTAAATTTTATATTCTAGAGAATGTACATTTTGGTACCCACGCTGGATTTTTTTTTAGCATGCAAATAAATCCTATTAATTGCCCTTGTTGGCAGTCATGGATTTCTTAGGACCTTTTATCTGCAACCAAACTAATTGGCCTTGAATCCATTCTGAC
>NW_027725561.1:0-316 GCF_054177405.1 Leptonychotes weddellii | reverse complement strand
TTTTTTTTTTTTAAAGATTTTATTTGACAGAGAGAGAGAGAGAGACAGCGAGAGAGGGAACACAAGCAGGGGGAGTGGGAGAGTGAGAAGCAGGCCTCCCGCAGAGTAGGGAGCCCGATGCGGGGCTCGATCCCAGGACCCCGGGATCATGACCTGAGCCGAAGGCAGACGCTTAACGACTGAGCCACCCAGGTGCCCCGTGGCTTGGGCAATCTTAAAAGAAAGGAAAGTCTTGTGTTTCAAATGATGAGAGGCAAGGACTTTTCAGTTCTATGAAAATAATTGACCACTTCCCCGAAAAAGTTTTAAGATTTCT
>NW_027725560.1:0-316 GCF_054177405.1 Leptonychotes weddellii | reverse complement strand
GAGGAGGAGAAGTAAATGACTTCGTAAGTTGAAAGTGTTAAGGATTATGAAGAAAAGACATAGATGCTCTTCACTCTGCCCTACTTGTTGGCAAAGGCAACCATGACCTACCCTTTCCTATTACAGATTTCCCTAAAACAAGCATACGTTTTCTCACTGCTTTTCTTGTTGGGTTTCATGTCCACAAAGCTGATAGATTTTGTCATTTCTGATGTAAACAGTAAACTAGGCATAAGGTAATGTCTCTTGTCACTGTTTCTATTACACATACAGAGATGATTCTGAGGTGAGCAGCTCAGTCTCTGCCGGCCCCCCT
>NW_027725559.1:0-316 GCF_054177405.1 Leptonychotes weddellii | reverse complement strand
ATATTAGAAGTCAAGTCATGTAATAACAAAATTTATGAGATCTGATTCAACATAACCACCCTTCCACAAAAAAGAAAGAAGAAAGAAAGAAAGAAAGAAAGAAAGAAAGAAAGAAAGAAAGAAAGAAAGAAAGAAAGAAAAAAGGGAAAGGGAAAGGAAAGGAGAGAAGAGGCCAATCTATTATACACTTCTTTTGGTACATAAAATCTGTGGACTCAGTGGAAACAAGCATTCATGCATCTCATGTTTCCTTGGATAGTCCCATTTCATGCTTAGTCTTTCTGCATATTGTATATATATATATATATATATATAT
>NW_027725558.1:0-316 GCF_054177405.1 Leptonychotes weddellii | reverse complement strand
TTCATACCAGGAATCCTAGCAATTCCCTTGCAAATAGAGTCAAATCATGGAAATGGACCAAGAGTTCTTTCTACTAGGTACAGCATTGGCATCTGCCAGCAGACTCTATTCTCCTGGTTGGGGACCTCAATATTCAAAATGGAATTACATATTAGTGAAATCCATCAGCAAGATCTACTTTGCAGCAGTGTGAAGAGAGAAAAGCAAACATAATCCTAGTAAAACAAATTATGAAGAGTTACAAAACCCACACTGTATTGAATAGTTCAAAGAACAGAAAATTTCTTGTCTCTGTGTTTACTGAAAAGGGACATGA
>NW_027725557.1:0-316 GCF_054177405.1 Leptonychotes weddellii | reverse complement strand
TCTCTGGCGCCTTTCCCTGGCGGCTTTCTGTGTCTCTTCCGCGAGTCAGAGCAGAAGAGACCGTTTCCAACCCTCTGCCTCAGAGCAGAGAGATCTCAGTCTGTTCTTCAGTGCGCTCTCCAGGCCACACCATCTCCGTTTCTGTCCGTGCTGCTATAAACTGCAGCGTCCTGGGTTGTGCGCCCCTCCGCAGCGCCCCCAGTCCTGCCTCCAGGTCGGGGCACGTCTCTGCCCTTTGTGCTTCTAAAACCGCCAGCCGCTCCCAGTTCGCTCCCAGTTCGCACACGCGACCCCACCGGTCTGGTCCTCCACCCCG
>NW_027725556.1:0-316 GCF_054177405.1 Leptonychotes weddellii | reverse complement strand
GTTAGGGAAAAAATACATTACAGGAAACAAAGCTGTGGAAGGGCACGTGCAACAGCTCCCCTCATTCTCCCCGTGCCCCTGTGTCCCTGCCTATAGGTTTGTGCACACTCACACGCACAGGAGGGGATCGGTTACCTCGGGTGGGAGGCAACGTGAGGGACAGAGAATGAAAGAAGTTTGGGAAAGTCTAATCCTATTTTATGTACTTTACTATTGTTTACATTGTTTTGATGAGCCCTTATTTAAAAAATAATAAATAAAGCAACAGCGATTTTTAAAACTTCCCCTCTCGGTCACTGATCAACAATGCGACTTG
>NW_027725555.1:0-316 GCF_054177405.1 Leptonychotes weddellii | reverse complement strand
TGCATGACCCTGACTGCGGAGTTTGGGGACACCGAGCCACCCTACACGGGTGGAGGAACCAGGCAGAAACGCCGTCTCTAGCTACTAACGCTGTTTCCCATGGGGCTACAGGTGCACAATTCTGATCCTGCTGAATGTCTGCACCCGAATGGAACAATGGAGCCAGTGAAGACAGATGGTGGGGCCAGGCTTCGCACGGTTGCAGTGGGAGGTTGGATCAGCAGGGGCGGGAGGCTGGAATGACCCACGCGGACATGGGTTCATCGGTGTGAACTCGTGTTTAGCACGCATGCACGCGCTGTCCTGTCCACACAGA
>NW_027725554.1:0-316 GCF_054177405.1 Leptonychotes weddellii | reverse complement strand
ACTATTCAGATACAAACTATTTCAACAACTCTGCTAATTTATAAATTCTGACCAACTCCAGTTTAGATCTCAACTTCTGATTTCTTCCTGTGACTAACAATCCAAACAAAACCTTATAAAACTCAATAGTTCAAGAACCTAGGGGAGGCTACTAGATGAAATTCATTCAACCAGTGGCTCCCTTGCTTGGCAAGTTTCTGATAAACTTAAGCTTTTGTTATTTCTTTTTTAGTAACCAGAGATTTTTCTGATAGTTTCATATGGGCTCTTTGATAGCTCCTTGGGTAATAATCAGGAAAAAGTAAATAGGACTTTT
>NW_027725553.1:0-5156 GCF_054177405.1 Leptonychotes weddellii | reverse complement strand
GATCTTTATTATTTCTCTTCTCCTGCTGGGTTTAGGCTTTATTTGCTGTTCTTTCTCCAGCTCTTTTAGGTGTAGGGTTAGGTTGTGTATTTGAGACCTTTCTTGTTTCATGAGAAAGGCTTTATTGCTATATACTTTCCTCTTAGGACTGCCTTTGCTGCATCCCAAAGTTTTTGAACAGTTGTGTTTTCATTTTCATTGGTTTCCATGAATTTTTTTAATTCTTCTTTAATTTCCTGGTTGACCCTTTCATTCTTTAGTAGGATGCTCTTTAGCCTCCATGTATTTGAGTTCTTTCTGACTTTCCTCTTGTGATTGAGTTCTAGTTTCAAAGCATTGTGGTCTGAAAATATCCAGGGAATGATCCCAATCTTTTGGTACTTGTTGAGACCTGATTTGTGACCTATGATGTGATCTATTCTGAAGAATGTTCCATGGGTACTAGAGAAGAATTTGTATTCTGTTGCTTTGGGACGGAATATTCTGAATATGTCTGTGAAGTCCATTTGGTCCAGTGTGTCAGTTATAGTCTTTATTTCCTTGTTGATCTTTTGCTTAGATGATCTGTCCATTTCAGTGAGGGGGGTGTTAAAGTCCCCCACTATTATTGTATTGTTGTTGATGTGTTTCTTTGCTTTTGTTATTAATTGGCTTATATAATTGGCTGCTCCCATGTTAGGGGCATAGATATTTACAATTGTTAGATTGTCTTGTTGGATGGACCCTTTAAGTAAGATATAGTGTCCTTCCTCATCTCTTATTACAGTCTTTGGTTTACAATCTAATTTGTCTGATATAAGGATTGCCACCACAGCTTTCTTTTGGTGTCCATTAGTATGGTAAATGGTTTTCTACCCCTTCACTTTCAATCTGGGGTTGTCTTTGTGTCTAAAATGAGTCTCTTGTCAACAGCATATCGATGGGTCTTGTTTTTTTATCCTCTGATAGCCTGTATCTTTTGATTGGGGCATATAGCCCATTTAAATTCAGGTTAACTATGGGAAGATATGAATTTAGTGCCATTGTATTGCCTGTAAGGTGACTTTTAGTGTATATTGCCTGTGTTCCTTTCTGGTCTATGTTACTTTGAGGTTCTCTCTTTGCTTAGAGGACCCCTTCCAATATTTCTTGTAGGGCTGGTTTCGTGTTTGCAAATTCCTTTAGTTTTTGTTTGTCCTGGAAGCTTTTTATCTCTCCTATTTTCAATGACAGCCTACCTGGATATAGTATTCTTAGCTGCTTATTTTTCTCATTTAGTGCTCTGAATATGTCATGCCAGTCCTTTCTGGTATGCCAGGTCTCTGTGGATAGGTCTGTTGTCATTCTAATGTGTCTACCATTGTAGGTTACAGATCTCTTCTCCCGAGCTGCTTTCAAGATTTTCTCTTTGTCTCTGAGACTTGTAAATTTTACTATTGGATGTCGGGGTGTTGACCTATTTTTATTGCTTTTGAGGGGGGTTCTTTGTGCCTCCTGGGTTTTGATGCCTGATTCTTTCTCAAATTAGGGAAGTTCTTTGCTATAATTTGTTCCAATAGACGTTCTGCTCTCTCTCTCTCTTTCTTCTTCTTCTGGCATCCAAATTATTCTAATATTTTTCATCTTATCGTATCACTTATGTCTCAAATTCTGCCCTCCTGATCCAGTAGTTGTTTATCTCTCTTTTTCTCAGCTTCTTTATTTTCCATCATTTGGTCTTCTATATCACTAATTCTCTCTTCTGCCTCATTTATCTTAGCAGTTAGTGCCTCCATTTTTTTATTGAACCTCCTTAATAGCCTTTTTGATATCAATAAAATCATCATTCTGAACTCTAGTTTCGACATCTTACTAATGTCCATATTGATTAGGACCCTGGCAGTCAGTACTGCCTCTTGTTCTTTTTTTTTGAGGTGATTTTTCTGTCTTGTCATTTTGTCCAGAGGACAATAGATGAATGAGGGAACAAAACGGTAACAGGGTAACAACAACATCAGAAAAGTATACACTAAGCAAATCAGAAGAGACCTGAAACCCGGGGGGAAGAAAGGAAAGAAAGAAAAAAGAGAAAAAAAAAAGAAAAAGGAGAAGATAAAAAACAAACCAAAAAACAGAATATGATCAAATATGTTCAGTGCCACAGTCTAGGTTTTGGGTGTATTTTGGTCTGTTAGAAAAAAGTGCCTTCCAAAATTTTAAAGAAAGAAAAACTTATATATGTACTAAAATAAGGTAAATATGATGAAGGGATGGAATATGACTGTAAAGATGAAAATTATAAAAGATTTTATAAAGCGAATTGATAAGATAAGAAGTTGGTTGAAAAAAGAAAGATGATTAAAAACAAAAGAAGAAGAAAATGTGATCAGGCAAGAAACTGGAACCAAGCCATACACTAGAGATTTAGGGTATATTTTGATCTGTTAGAAGAAATTATATCCCAAAATTTTAAAGAGAGAACAATATATATAATATGTTATATATATATTCACCAAAAATAATGTTAACTACTATGAAGGGATAGAATATTACTCTAAAAATGGAAAATTAAAAAAGATTTTTAAAAAAGGGATTGACACAATGTTGGTTGAAAAAGGGAAAAAGAAAAATTCAAAAAAGAATAAAGAAAAAGACAGTTAAAAAAAAATAACTTTGAAAGACTAAAGAATCATGGGAAAAAAGCCATGAATTCCATGTGCAGTATTCCCCTAGCACTGAAGTTCTGCTGTTCTCATTGATCGGTAAACTTGGTCTTGGCTGGCTGTTCTTGCTGATCTTCTGGGGGAAGGGCCTGTGGCAGTGGTTCTTACATGTCTTTGCTGGAGGCGGAATTGCCCCACCCTTGCCAGGTTTGGGCTAAGTAATCTGCTCTGGTTTGCTCTCGGGAGTTTTTGTTCCCTGCAAGCTTTCCCTACAGCTTTGGAGGAGGAGAGTTAAAATGGCGGCCTCCCTATCTTTGTCTCAGAGGAGCCAAGAACTTGGGGCCCCACTCCTCAGTGAGTCCCCAAAGAAAAGCAGTAAATCACTCCTGTCTCTGGCCACACTCCATGCTCACCCAGCCTGTGACCAAGCATTTCTATCTCTGGCACAAGAACCCGTATGGAGTCTCCAATCGCAGCAGATCCCTGCAGTGCATTCCCACGCCACTCCTCTTGGGGGAGGAAGGCGAGTCTCCCCTGATCTGCTGCTTGTTGGATCCGTGCTGGAAGAGCAGTGGTCTGACTGTGCTGCAGATCACGGTTTATGGCAACCCTGAACGGAGACCCCCTTCCTGTGCTCCATCTTTGCATCCAGCTTCCCTGCTCCAATACCTGGGAGCTCTGCTGCACTCAGGCAACCCCTGTCTTTCTGTGACCTCGAGGGTCCTGAGACCACACTGTCCCAGCTAGGGTTTCACCCCCCACTTAGCCACTGGAGCGATGTCCCTCAGCAGAGCAGACTTCTAAAAGTTCCCATTTTGTGCTCTGCTTCTCTATCACTTGCCAGTAGCAGCTGATGGAGACTCCCTCGCCCGCTGTCTATCTTCCCTAATATCGCCTCAGATTCTCTTCTCCGCACGTCCTACCTTCCAGAAAGTGGTTGATTTTCTGTTCAGAGTTGCTGCTATTCTTTTCTTCGATCTCTTGTTGAGTTCGTAGGTGGTCAGAGTGGTTTGATTCCTATCTATCTGAATTCCTGGGACCAAACAAAATTTAGGTCTCCTACTCCTCTGCCTTCTTGCTCCTCCCCCTTGATGGTATTTTGATAAGCATTGCATTGGATGTGTAGATTGCTTTTGGCAACATGGATATTTTATCAATATTTGTGTTTCCAATCCATGAACATAGAATGTTTTTCCATTTCTCTGTGCCTTCCTCAATTTCTTTCATAAGTGTTCTATAATTTTCAGAGTACAGATCCTTTACCTCTTTCGCTAGGTTTACTCCTAGGTATCTTATGTTCTTCAAAGGTGAGGGAAACAAAAGTAAAACAAACTATTGTGAATTCATCAAGATAAAAATCTTTTACATAGCAATGGAAACAGCTACAAATCCAAAAGACAACCTACAGAATGGGAGAAAATATTTGCAAATGTCTTATCAGATAAAGGGCTAGTATCCAAAATGTTTAAAGAACTTTTCAAACTCAACACCCATAAAAGAAATGATCCAGTCAAGAAATGGGCAGAAGACATGAACAGTCATTTCTCCAGTGAAAACACATAAATGGACAACAGACACATGAAAATGCTTAACATCAGTTGGCATCAGGAAAATACAAATCAAAACCACAATTAGATACAACCTCACATCAGTCAGAATGGCTAAAATCAACAACTCAGGAAACAACAAATGGTGTTGAGATTTGGAGAAAGGGGAACCCTCTTACACTGTTGGGAATTCAAGCTGATAGAGCCACTTTGTAAAACAGTATGGAGGTTCTTAAAAAGTTAACATTAGAGCCACCCTACAACCCAGCAATTCCACTACTAGTTATTTACCCAAAGATACAAACATAGTGATTTGAAGGGGCACATTCACCCCAAAGTTTATAGCAGCAATTTCCTCAATACCCAACTAATGGAAAGAGCCCAGATGTCCACTGATAGATGAATGGAAAAAGATGTGGTATATATATATATAAATTGAATATTATTCAGGCATCAAAAAGTGAAACCTTGCCATTTGCAAAATCTTGGATGGAACTAGAGGGTATTTTTTTTTTTTAATTTTATTATGTTATGTTAGTCACCATACAATACATCATTAGTTTTTGATGTGGTGATCCACGATACACTGTTTTGGTATAACACCCAGGACTCCATGCAGTAAGTGCCCTCCTTAATACCCATCACCGGGATAACCAATCCCCCCACCCACCTCCCCTCTAAAACCCTGTTTGTTTCTCAGAGTCCATAGTCTCTCATGGTTCATCTCTCCCTCCAATCCCCCCACTCATTTTTCCCTTCCTTCTCCTAGTTATGTTCCATAAATAAGTGAAACCATATGATAATTGACTTTCTCTGCTTGACTTATTTCATTTAGCATAATCTCCTCCAGTCCAATCCATGTTGATGTAAAAGTTGGGTATTCATCCTTTCTGATGGCTGAGTAATATTCCATTGTATATATGGACCACATCTTCTTTATCCATTCATCTGTTGAAGGGCATCTCGGCTCTTTCCACAGTTTGGCTAT
>NW_027725552.1:0-316 GCF_054177405.1 Leptonychotes weddellii | reverse complement strand
GTTTGTTTTTTTATCTCCCCAATCATTTAGTTAATAAAACAAAAATTGTTGAGCATTTACTATCAAATAATGCTGGGCGAGAGACAATGGGAAGTGCTGTAGGAGCATAAGTTAAGATCCCTTCTTTTAAGTTGCTTAAATTTTATTTGGTAAGTAAACCCAAGAATGCCTCAAGGTTACTATTCCTCCTTATTTATTTTTTTTTTTTGTAAATTCCCTCCAGTGGGGCAGGATTACCTCCTTAAAAATGCTTACATAGGGGCGGAGCAAGATGGCGGAGGAGTAGGAAACCTGGATTTCGTCTCCTCTCAGGAAT
>NW_027725551.1:0-316 GCF_054177405.1 Leptonychotes weddellii | reverse complement strand
TTTCGTTGTTCTGTTCTGCTCCTCTTTTGGTCTGTATTTCATTGATTTCTGCTTTGATCTTTATTATTTCTCTTCTGCTGGGTTTAGGCTTTATTTGCTGTTCTTTCTCCAGCTCCTTTAGATGTAGGGTTAGGCTGTATATTTGAGACCTTTCTTGTTACTTGAGAAAGGCTTGTATTGCTATATACTTTCCTCTTAGGATTGCCTTTGCTGCATCCCAAAGATTTTGAACAGTTTTCATTTTCATTTGTTTCCATGAATTTTTTAAATTCTTCTTTAATTTCCTGGTTGACCCATTCATTCTTTAGTAGGATGC
>NW_027725550.1:0-316 GCF_054177405.1 Leptonychotes weddellii | reverse complement strand
TATGCCAAGTCTGGCTCTTACTGGCTCTTGAAAGCTGAATTTTGCCAGCCAGTTGTTGAACACAAGACAATTATATTAAAAATTAATATTAAATTATTAAATTCTATAGACTTATCAAATAAAGTATATTACGAGCAAAGTTAATAAATACTGACAACTCGTTACTTTCCAATTAGTTTACTAGATTTTACTATTGTTTATGCTCTTAAGGTTATTTATGTCTATTCTATCTGCCTGGTGGAAATCCTGTAGAATGATGTGCTACTTCCTGCACATTTTTTCCAAATGTTACATTAGTAGCATGAAATCAGCCAGG
>NW_027725549.1:0-316 GCF_054177405.1 Leptonychotes weddellii | reverse complement strand
GAGAGTGGGAAGGAAAAGGGAAAATCCAAGGTGATTCCCTCTCCAAGGGGCCTGCCTGTGCCCCTCTTCAGGAAAGTAGCAACTTGGAAGAAAATGTGGCATGCCTTAGGTTGCTGGGGGAGAGGGCATGTCTGTTTCCTTTGCCTGCCTTTGGCTGCCTACACACCTTTCATCCCTTCCGGCTCGATGCATCCCCCCCGGGTTCTCATGCTGACCTGTCCTCTCCCCTGACCTAGGCCAGAGGCATTGACGTGCAGCAGGTTTCCTTAGTCATCAACTATGACCTTCCCACCAACAGGGAAAACTACATCCACAG
>NW_027725548.1:0-316 GCF_054177405.1 Leptonychotes weddellii | reverse complement strand
CTCTGAGGAGTAAGTACACAGGAAAGGAAAAGTAGCTGATTGATATTCTGATACATTTGACTTATGGAAAATTGAGCTGGAAGCCCTTTCAATAATATTTTTTAAACAAAAACTCTCTTGAAAACTATTAATGTCTTCCCATTTTTTAGAATTAAATTAAAAAATCCAATAGGTCTTTGTACATTCCAGCTAATAAATGTACCCCAGACTCATTTCATACCATGTCCCACTTGTTCACTGAGCCTCAGCCATCCAAGTACTCTCTGGGTCCTCAGCCACACCAAGTTTATTCTTGTCTGAAGACCACTCTGAGTGG
>NW_027725547.1:0-316 GCF_054177405.1 Leptonychotes weddellii | reverse complement strand
CATCCTGGCTTACCAGAGATTCCACCCTAAAATACAGAATATACTTGGCATATCCTTTAAAAAAATATGCTCTTATTTTTCAGATAAGCCAATCTAAGGCATTTTGAAAACATATATTTTTATCATTATTTTGTCTAAATATTTGCTAGGTAACTAGACAAATTTGGCAGACACAAACCTTTATTCTTTTTTTTTTTTTTAAGATTTTATTTATTTGAGAAGAGAGAGAGAGACAGAGTGAGCCTGAGCACAGGGAGGGGCAGAGAGAGAGGGAGAAGCAGGCTCCCCGCTGAGCAGGGTAGTCCGATGAGGGTCT
>NW_027725546.1:0-316 GCF_054177405.1 Leptonychotes weddellii | reverse complement strand
TGAGGCCCCAGCCTTGTTGGGCATCGGCCCAGGCAGGGAGGCGGGGGGTGGGGGCTGGGTAGCAAGAGTGCAGGCGGCAGCTCTGACATGGAGTCGGGTGGGCCAGCCTGGCAGCAAGGAAGGGGACACCTTCCCCATGGAAAGGGACAGCCAGTGGGAGGCACACAGGGAGGCACCAGGCCGGGGCTCCGGAAGGGGCTACAGGGCCAGGCAGGCAAGGCGGGTGGGCAGCCGTTGTGTAGTGAGGACTGGGCCCCCCGCCTCCTGCCAGAGAAGGGCAGCTGGTTTCAGCTGGTGACCAGAGCCCCGGGCTCCC
>NW_027725545.1:0-316 GCF_054177405.1 Leptonychotes weddellii | reverse complement strand
GCAGCGGCCGCACTGCAGCCGCCGCCCGCCCCCGCGCTCTAATGCTCGCCTTCCTCTCTCCGCAGCCGCGTCCCCGAGACACGATGGTGAAGGTCGGAGTGAACGGGTGAGTTCGGGGCTGGGGTGGGGCATCGAACCCTGCGGCCCGGGCGAGCGCGTGGGTGGGGGACGCGAGTGCGGTGGTCCTACCCCCCCCCCCGCAAGGAGAACTCAAGGTCGGCGCTCTGACCTGACGGAGGCCCCCGCCGCAGAGGGCCTCGTGGCCCCCACCCCATCCCCGGCTGTGGCGCCTCCTGCAACGCCGCTCCTGCGGGTT
>NW_027725544.1:0-316 GCF_054177405.1 Leptonychotes weddellii | reverse complement strand
GGGAGCCTGCTTCTCCCTCTGACCCTCCCCCCTCTCATGTGCTCTCTGTCTCTCTCATTCTCTCTGTCTCAAATAAATAAATAAAATCTTAAAAAAAAAAAAATCAGCAGAGGATATGATAGACATTTATCTAAAGACGACATACAGATGGCCAACGACACATGAAAAGATGCTCAACATCACTAGTCATTTGGGAAATGCAAATCAAAATCACAATGAGATATCACCTTAAACCTGCTAGAATGGCTAATACCAAGAAGACAAGAAATAATAAGTGTTAGCAAGGATGTCGAGAAAAGGGAACCCTTGTGCACTG
>NW_027725543.1:0-316 GCF_054177405.1 Leptonychotes weddellii | reverse complement strand
GTTGACTTTCTCCAAAGTGAGAGATCCCAGAGAGAGGGAGTGAGACAAGCAGGAAAACACAGGGGCTTTTCTGACTCAGAGCGACAGGCAGAATTCTGTGATGTGGCCCCCCAGATTCTGCCCCCCTGGTGCACAGGCTCTGTGTAATATCCTGCTTTGGGGTGTAAGCAGGACTTACAACAATGATGGGATCTCACCCCTTTCACTCTGTCACATTATGTGGCAGAAGGGATATTCCAATTAAGACCCCTAACAAGCTGACTTTGAGTTAATGACAAAGCAAATTATCCTGGGTTGGTCTGATCTAATGAGGTGG
>NW_027725542.1:0-5156 GCF_054177405.1 Leptonychotes weddellii | reverse complement strand
TTTTCTGATGAGAGAGTTGTTGCTCTTCTTTTCTTCGATCTCCTGTTGAGTTTGTAGGTGTTCAGAATGCTTTGATCCCTATCCAGCTGAATTCCTGAGAGGAGACGAAATCCAGGTCTCCTACTCCTCCGCCATCTTGCTCCGCTGAATCTCTCCCTTTTTTTATCTTTCCTCTTTCCTTTCCACTTGCTGTGATACCTCCCAAAAACGTTTCTATGGTTCTTCAGGGCTCTGAGTTTTCATGGGTTCTTGCCACGTCTCATGTCACAGACTGTGTCCCACTTTCAGGTAAAAGCTATGTAAAAAAAAGAGGGGGGTGAGAATCATCCAATGACATTTCTATCTTCCTGCTTTGGTGATGACTCAGTACCTTCTGCCTGCTTTTGGTCAATCTCCAGTGCTTCCAGATAATTACTCATTGTATTTCTATATCTCCCGAAGACAGTAATTTTTGTCTGTTTGAGGAAAGTTCTGATGGAAGCTACTCTGTCACTGCTTCGAAGCAGGATGTCCTCTGTAAATTTTCATATCTAATTTCTGATAAATTTATCTCTAGCAGAGAAGAATTGTTTCATTAAATTCATGACATGTATGTATCTCTTTTAAGAATGGTTCTCTTCAAAATATCTTCAACTTTACTGTCCAGTACTATAAAGAGGAATATGTTTTATTCATTATATTACTGTTAAAATGTCTGACAACAATACACAGTTGCTCTTAATATTTGTGGAATTTCGTGAAACCACCTCCACATAAAACAGGGCAAACCTGATCATCTTAGCACTAATATACATGTTTTTATATTTTAAAAATAAAATAAATATAAAAATTAAAATAAATAAAAATTTAAAAATATACATATTTTTATATTTTAACATCAAAATGTGTCTTTTGTCTAATAGTTCATGATGTTTTAAAATAATCGGCGGCATTTTTAGATATCTTGGTGGCACATACAATAATGGCAACTATAACTGATGATATCTTTGATTTTAGAAAATAATTTAAGTATTTTCCATATATTCATCTAATAATGAGGGAATTGCAAACTGTTGTAGAAAACATACCCTTTTGTGTTCTTTTAGACTTAAAAATATATACTTTAATAATGATGAACCAAAGTTACTTTGCACTTACTTCATTCACCTTACTGCAACTTTTTAAAATATGTTACATAACAGAAAATGCAGATAAAATGTTAATCGGGATTTTTTTTTTCTTTTTACCAACATGAATATGTTTTTTTGTGTGTGGAAACAGAACGGTAAACATTAAGTAGTAAAATTACATCTTCTAGAATGATAGAATAACTAGCACTGTGCTATAAACTCAACACATCAGGGGTAAAAACCCAAGGAAAAAGATCATATTCTTGTGGGTTCTAAAATAAGGCATAAATATCATCATTTTTCCTGATATAGAAATTTTCAGCTGTAAAAATTAATGACAAAGAGAAAGCTTTAAAAAATAGATAAAAGGAATGTGGTTTTGAAACTAGGCATTTTGCCAGTTGTGATTACTGTCTAATTCCACAAATATGTTTTAAAGCCAAGCCTGTCAAATGAACTGGAAAAAATTACCAGAATTATGAAATCTTCTATGAAGACAGCCGTCCTGGGATCCCTGGAGACTCTCTCATATTACGTCTTGTATGGTGGCCAAAGGCAGGCAAAACATTCTCTGCAGATTTTCTTCACTGGGTTGTCTCATCACAATTTTAACGTTAGAAGGATGTTAGTGCTGGATGCTATAGATCCTAAGCAGTTAACTTATTTATTTACATTTCCCAGTTATGTGGTGGAGGGGGAGGTTGAACTATTGACATACTTTTGGAAGAATGAATGAATCTAGAAAAGGAAAGAAATGTAGAAGACTAAAGATTCACTAAAGAAGCTTATAGATACTTCATTGTATCAATAAAAATTAGAGCTACATATCAAGTACTTATCAGCATTGCAAATTAATTGGTAAATTCCAGCTGTAGTCCCATGTTTAGCAGACTATTTCCTCTCAAAAGAAATATTTGAATCCTGGGGCGCCTGGGTGGCTCAGTTGGTTAAGCGACTGCCTTCGGCTCAGGTCATGATCCTGGAGTCCCGAGATCGAGTTCCGCATCAGGTTCCCTGCTCAGCAGGGAGTCTGCTTCTCCCTCTGACCCTCCCCCCTCTCATGCTCTCTCTCTCTATCTCATTCTCTCTCTCAAATAAATAAATAAAATCTTTAAAAAAAAAATATTTGTATCCTTCTGTACTTGCAGACTGTGAGCAATATTTTTTTTAAATTTGAGATAGACACATACCTGGTATTTGACAACATTTGATATGACTTGTTTTTCAGTATAAAGTTATGCTTTTATTAAAAAAACTTTTTAATATATTTAGATAAGTCGCTACTTATTTTGATTTACATTTTTTTTTTTTCTGGTGAAGATTTCTCTCACAGTACATTGTACGTTCCTAGAGATGAGGCACTGGGATGTGTCCCTCTCTGTAAGACCTGGAGTATGCATTCAAAATTGTGTTAGCTGTACTTAGAAGTCCTCAGGTATTCTAGATTCATTCAGTATTATTCCTAATTAGGGAGCCCTGAAGGAGTTTTAGCCCGACCACTGAGAAGCAGATGACCACACAACACATGTCTCACACTGGCGTGCTTTCAGCTTTACTAACTGATTTCTAGCATTTTTTTCCTGCTTGTCATTTCTCAAAATTGAATTCCTGTGGGAAAAATTTTTGCCTTGATCTTTCCACCCTTTTTACTGGGCTTAACCTTGCCATCACAGCCCAATTTCTGGTCCTTTCAATCGACAAATATTTACTGCATACATTTAATGTGGCACGCACTGTTCTAAGTGCTTCCTATACATGTCTGAAGCAAACACTGATTGCTTCCCTTATACAATTGACATTCAAGCAGGAGGTGGGGAGGAACACCATTAACAGTAAACAGAAAACAAACAAACAAAAAGGAACTTTAATAGTATGCTAGAATGAGGTAACTGCTAAAGAAAAGAAAAAGACAGAGTAAGGGATATCAGCAGTAAAGAGAGCTAGGAGAGTTGTTCCTTGCATTTTAAAGAGTGTGACCACTGAGAAGGTGATGTCTGAGCAAAGAAAGGATGTAAGCTTGGAGAAGATTCTTCTTCACAGAGGGACCACCAGCATGGAAGCATTCCTCACATTTGCAAAGTGAGGAGGCCAGGAGCTGGAGCAATCTGAATGAGGGAGGGAGTCACGTAAGATGAAGTCAGAAAGGTAGTAGAGGGATGAGTCCAAGCAAGGTGTACACTATGACAAAGATTTGCTTTCATTCTGAGGGAAAATGGGAGTCGAGACAGGGTTCTGTTCAAATCTTCCAAGTATTTACTAGTCTCTATCTTTATTTCCCCTATTAATAACAGAAGTGTGTTGAAATACCTCATTGTAATAGTAGCTATATCTGTTTTCCCTGTAGTCTTATAAATTTTGCTTTAAATATTTTATTAGGTGAATACAAGTTAAGACCTGTCGTATATCTCTGATGAATTCAACATTAAAAAATTATTGTTACAGCACTATTTCTGATAAAGCTGTTTTGTGTCCTAAAATCTGTTTTGTCTAAGAGTAATAGATAGCTACCACAGTTTCTTTGGCTACTAGTTTCTGTTTTTTTTTTTTTTTTCTTTTCCCACTTTATTACTTCCAACTTTTCCTAACTATTCATGGCTATATCGGTTAGAAGAAACAGATAGCTGAATGTTTATTTTTTCTTTGTTTTCTTTATTCCCTTTATAATCTAATCTGATAATCTCTGTCTTTACACAACACATTTTTTTTACATTTGTAGTTATTGTGATTTCTAGATCTTCCATATTTTTATGCTGTTTCTTTATCTTTTTAAATTTTGAGTTGATTAATTTTTGTCATTATTAGCTTTAAGCTTTATTCATTTCATATGGTGATTTGAGAATTACAAACATAATTTCAGTGTTTAAAGTTTATTTTTGAACATTTATATGCGTATTCAATTAATTAGTGAATACTAAATTATAAGCTTCATTCCCACTGGATAACACCAGGAAAAAAGAAATTTCAAATTTAGCTAATATACATCGGAACTTAGGAAATTCCACTTTGATCCCTTTACTGTTAATACTGTCTGCTGCTCTAGTTTTGTTCTTTTGTTAGGTAGAAGCTAGATATGAGCAGTGGAAGGAACGGTAGGCAGAGTCCCAAGTCTTTGAGGGGGAGAGTGATAGAGACACGAGCTGGAAGCAAGGACAGCGATAAATAGGTTACACATCAGAAACGTGAGAGTGCAACATCTTGACCTTGTGACTTCCAAGACCCTGGGACTAAAAGACCAAGAGCCCCAGGTACAGAGCATGTGCTCACCTAATCCACCTCTGCCCCAGGGTAACCCCTAAACTCATCATAATGCATTCGCATTGTGGTTATAGCCCCCACTCCCCTCCATGAAGAAGTTGCCATGACAGTTCTGGTATAAACCTTGTAGGGTCAAAAACTCCCCCTCCCAACCTGTGGAAGTAGTCCCCCAAATGATTAGAAGCAGCCTCTGTTAGAGACCTCCCTGTCTGTGACACAAGACCCTGCAAACACAAAAGGAAAGGACCCCTGTGGCCTTTGGCCCCTCTGGGCCTGCCTGCTTTTCCACCTTGAGAGTGTACTGTCCTTAAAAACCACTTTATGCTTGCTACTTTCCTTTTGTCTGTCTTTATTCTAGTGCAGATCCTCATCTAAATTGTTTGGTAAGTTCCTTTAGTGGGGAATCCAAGAACCAAGACCTTCATCCACACAACGCAGACTTTTCCATGGGTAACACTTTTTACAAAAATGAACCCAAATTAAAGCATCATTATAACTTTTATTCATGTTTTATAATAGCATTTTATACGGACAGTAATTTTAGGATTTGTATACTCGTTTAACAGTTCTTTGCTCATTGTTTCATTTTGCAATGCTTACTTTTTTTGTGGTGGAGTTCTTTTTCTTCTTCCTAGAGTATATCTTTTGGAAATTTCTTTTATGATGGACTGTTAGTAGTAAACTTTTCTCTTTTTTTTTTTTTAATTTTTTTTTATTCTTATGTTAATCCCCATACATTACATCATTAGTTTTAGATGAAGTGTTCCATGATTCATTGTTTGTGCATAACAC
>NW_027725541.1:0-316 GCF_054177405.1 Leptonychotes weddellii | reverse complement strand
TCTCCCTACCACATTTATTCATCTTTGCCAGTCTGTGAGTATCCACATCACACACCCAAATGAGGAGTTTCATTTTGCTTTTATTTCAGAAAAGTCCACTACAGTATAACCCTTAGATTTTCTGCCAGAATAATAACTTGTGTGGCTTGGGCCCTGATGTTTCAATCTAGTGTTCATAGAATATTTTGGCTCACCCACAGCTTGGATTGTATTCCAGTTTTGCAGCATTGGTGTTTCATAAGGAGTGGAATTACTTCAAGAACTAGCCAGTCATTCATTACCTCATTTATTGATGTGCTGAATATAAAGGTAATGT
>NW_027725540.1:0-316 GCF_054177405.1 Leptonychotes weddellii | reverse complement strand
CTCGTTGCGATCTCCCATGTTTACCAGCTCTAAAATCATAGATCTGGCCTGTTAATACCAAAAATTCAACTGAGTACCTTTTAAAGATGTAATTGGTTTTGTGAAACAATTCACGATTCAGGCAGCATCCCATCTAGCAAGTAGAAGGGCTCCAAGGAGGTGTACCAAATGGAAGGTTTTTGTAGGAGGAGGGCAGGGCAAGAAAGTTATCAACAAGAGAAAAGGGTCATTCCAGGCAAGGCTGCATTCCTGGGGAGGGAAAGGCAAGGGGTCTCATCATGCAGATTACCTCATCTTTCTTTAGGGGTCAGAGGGG
>NW_027725539.1:0-316 GCF_054177405.1 Leptonychotes weddellii | reverse complement strand
TTAGCAAGACAATTCCTTAATATTGGACGTTTCTGTAAACCACCACTGCTGGATCGCTCCCCGTGGCCCCACAAAGTAAGGCCATGTGATGGGACAGCTGTTTGGATAACTGGAAACTAAGAATGAGCCTGTGATTTCCTTCAGCCTTAACTTCACTGAATGAGGTCAACGGCTGTTCATTTTGCTGTCACTGCCCCGTGCCTCTCACGCAAATCCGCGAGAGCTCTCACCAGTGAGCTCAGCTTATCGCGCAAGACTTCCTCTGTGGCCCAAAAGGGAACATGTAATAGGGCTGGTGCTGAGCTTTAAGCTCTTC
>NW_027725538.1:0-316 GCF_054177405.1 Leptonychotes weddellii | reverse complement strand
TATTTTATCAACTCGTTTTTTAAAACTTTTTCAATGTTCATTTTTATAATTACATTCTATACTTTCATTGTATTTAATTTTATTTTTCCATATATGTAAGCTTTTCTTTCTTTACAGTTTTGGGATGTAGTTTCTTCTAACAAACAGACCAAAATATACCCAGAATCTACTGTACTGCTCTGTTCTCATCACATGTCTGATTATATTCTCTTCTTATTTATTTTTTTGGTTTCAGGTCTCCTCTGATTTGTTAAGAGTAGATTTCTCTGGGGTCGTTGTTGCTATTTTAGTATTTTGTGGTCTCATTCATCTATTC
>NW_027725537.1:0-316 GCF_054177405.1 Leptonychotes weddellii | reverse complement strand
TACAGCCCAGTGCCCCTTTCTGGCTTTCCCCAGGAGGGACGTCCATGCGAGAGCCCTCTTACCCTGGCTCTTTTGGCAACAAGACCTAAGGATCCCCAGGCTGGACCCCTAGCATCCTCCTACCTCATTTGCACCAGCACTTTTGGTCCTATTTCAATGTCTGAGTGGATGCGTTTGGAACAACCTGCCCAGATCATTGAAACAGAGAAAGCCAGCCATCTTCATGGGGGAAACAGCATTAGATAACAGATACTGTCTTTATCAATAGTTATTGTTTCTTTATCTCCCTTGATCACACACTGCCTTATGCGGGGGG
>NW_027725536.1:0-316 GCF_054177405.1 Leptonychotes weddellii | reverse complement strand
ACACACACACACACACACACACAGAAAGGAGACTTTGTTTGCCATTCTAGTTTCTGGTGCTAAAGTTGCATTTTAATAATATACATGTGAGTATCATTCTTAATTCATTTTGTGGTCTCTGCAAGGCCTGGAGATATTTTTAAATATCACATCATTACATTATTGGATCTAGTGCTTTTACTTTCTTAACAGATTAATGTGGTTTTATTGTTTTGTAGAAAGGATTCATTTTTGGAAAGTGGCCTAGTTAAATAGTTTACTGTTGGTAATTTGATTTTCTAAACCAAAAATTTTGTGATTTTTTTTTTTTTTTTTT
>NW_027725535.1:0-316 GCF_054177405.1 Leptonychotes weddellii | reverse complement strand
TACCTGACTTGCAGGAATTAGCACAGGGTGGTGCCACTTAATGAAATAGGGGACACAGCATAAAGGGTGGGTTTGTAAGAAAGATACTAAACTCAGTTTGGGGGATACTGAATTTGAGGTACCCACAGAACATCTAAGCCAAAGATATCTGCCAGGAAATTGGAAAGCAATAGCTGGAGCTCTGGGAGAGATCCAGATCTGGTGCCCACGGCATAGGAAGTCCTCAGAGCCGTGGCAGCGGTTGAGATCATGCAGAGAGGGTGTTTTGAAGGTGTGGGACAGATCTCCAAGGAACATTCAGGGACTGGCTGAGGAC
>NW_027725534.1:0-316 GCF_054177405.1 Leptonychotes weddellii | reverse complement strand
GCTCATGGTTGTTCCCACCCATTCCGTGGCCTGAGCAGTGGGAGCTGCAGACCAGTCTTCCGTGGCCCCGGGCCGGACGCTCCAGTCCTCAATGGGGAACTGCTGAATAGGCACAGAGCACCTGCACGCCGTCAGACCAGTCTGTGACTTCAGGTTGAATAGCAGTGAACTCAGGAACTGGAACAGTCCTTTCACCCTGAAAGTCCTCCTCGGTCACAGAGTTCTCAGCAGCGACCTGCCCCTCCTTTTCAATCTCTTCAGGATCTCTGTAGAAGTAGAGATCAGGCATGATCCCCCATGGGTGCTCACGGGAAAT
>NW_027725533.1:0-316 GCF_054177405.1 Leptonychotes weddellii | reverse complement strand
TAACAAAAACACAAACTATTCCCAGTCCTTTGAGTTCTGGGATTATCTCTCTGTCTCCTTGAAACAGTTCTTTTCCCAGCCTCAGGTATCCTTATATGCATGATTGGTACTTGTATTAGTCAGGGTTCTCCAGGAAAACGGAACCAATCTGATAAATGTATAGGAAGGAAATTTATTATGAGGAATTGGCTCACATGATATGAAAGTTGAGAAGTCCCACATCTGCCATCTGCAAGCTGGAGACCCAGGGAAGTCAGTGATGTAATTGCAATTACAAGAGTCCAAAGGAGGCCTGAGAACCATGTAAATGGTGTAG
>NW_027725532.1:0-316 GCF_054177405.1 Leptonychotes weddellii | reverse complement strand
GTGGTTCAGCTCGGCCCCCGAGTGCCCTCTGGTCGTGGTGTGTGTGAAGAGGAGAATGTCACTGAATATGCGTTTGGGCAGGTAGCTCAAGTCTGGACCCATTTTTTTTTTTTTTTTAAGATTTTATTTATTTGAGAGAGATCAGAATGAGAGACAGAGAGCATAGAAGGAGGAGGGTCAGAGGGAGAAGCAGACTCCCCGCTGAGCAAGGAGTCCGATGTGGGACTCGATCCTGGGGCTCCAGGATCATGACCTGAGCCGAAGGCAGCCACTTAGCCAACTGAGTCACCCAGGCGCCCCAAGTCTGGACCCATTT
>NW_027725531.1:0-5156 GCF_054177405.1 Leptonychotes weddellii | reverse complement strand
ATGACCTCACTGATATGAGGAATTCTATATCTCAGGAAACAAACTGAGTGTTGCTGGAGTGGTGGGGGGTGGGAGGGATGGGGTGGCTCGGTGATAGACATTGGGGAGGGTATGTGCTATGGTGAGCGCTGTGAATTGTGTAAGACTGTTGAATCACAGACCTGTGCCTCTGAAACAAATAATACATTACATGTTAAAAAAAAGAAGAAGAAGAAGATAACAGGAAGGGAAAAATGAAGGTGGGGAAATCGGAGGGGGAGATGAACCATGAGAGACTATGGACTCTGAAAAACAAACTGAGGGTTCTAGAGGGGAGAGGGGTAGGGGGATGGGTTATCCTGGTGATGGGTATTAAAGAGGGCAGGTACTGAATGGAGCACTGGGTGTTATATGCAAACAATGAATCATGGAACACTACATCAAAAACTAATGATGTAATATATGCTGATTAACATAACATAATAATAAAAAAAATAAACATCTTCAGTTCATAAAAAAAAAAAAAGAACTTCTAAGGAAGTGTAGCTCTTCCTATGGCCCCTGCTACTGTTGCCATTCATTTATTACATCTGCTGGGATTCAGGTGCAGGGCTGGGTCTTTCCGAGTATTTTCTGGAATCCTTACAATATCCCAACGAGGAGAGTATGAAGTATCTATTTACCAATGAGGAAACTGAAATACATGGAGGTTATATAATTTTCACAAAGTCCAAGTGAACCCAAGTCTGTCTGCCTATACACAGACTATGCAATGTTGTCTTTCAAACAACGCTCTTTTTTTTTTTTTTTTTGCAGCACAGGGTTACCCACAGGCAGGCAACCAGTAAATATACAAAGTCCTTTTTCATCATTTAAGATGACTAACTTTTCTCTCTCCTTGTCCTTTACTGTAATTCCTTGCTCAGTATTGCTTGCATGTGCAGTAGTAATGTGAGCAAGAAGGTACCTACAAATGATGGATTATGCATAGACTCCCTAAATAATGGGTTACAGGTGGGACACTAAGAGGTTATGTGTTCAGTTGCTGATATAGCATAAGAAAAGTGGGTAATGTTGGATCAGGAAAGGAGAGAAGGTAATATATGCTTCTTTCTGTGAATTTGCCAAATACCAACTCTGCCAAAATTGCCTCTTGTTCTCTCAACTGTTTCCTTTCCACCCCTGCTGATTCTGGCTCCAAACCTGCCCTTCCAACCATCTAAGGGTGCCTGAAAGTCATTCTGAGCATCTCTGTCAGTGGTTTTGGGAAGCCTACTTCCTTTAGGGCTGCAGTAAAAGCAGAGATTGGACTGCCAGAGGCAATTAATGGCCTCGTATCAGTTTTCTAGGTGCCAGTGTATTGGAAAATCCAATTTAAACAATTATACTGTACAAATCTAACTGTGAAACACTCCATTTATTTTCAAATAATTTTCTATACATTTTAGGAAAAATGTTATTATGCTCTCTTTAGAACAATTGTATGTAAAGCAATTGTATTTTTATCTGAAGACTTATTTTTATTATATAAAATATTTATAAGTGTTATATAAAACATATCACATATTTTATATATTTTTGCATTGTTATATATTATTATAATGTTACCTAAAGAATTAATTAATTTATTTTTTATTTTTTATTTTTTTTAAGATTTTTATTTATTTGTCAGAGAGAGAGAGAGAGAGAGCACAAGCAGGGGGAGCAGCAGAGGGAGAGGGAGAAGCAGGCTCCTCACTGAGCAAGGAGCGCGATGTGGGACTCGATCCCAGGACCCTGAGATCATGACCTGAGCCGAAGGCAGACACTTAACGACTGAGCCACCCAGGCGTCCCAAAAGAATTAATTTATTTTATCTGAAAAAAAAACTGGGCCCTGATCTCTTTTGGGGCTCTGCTGGATGATGTTTAGCCTCTCTTATTGATTAAAAGTCCTATGACTCTATGATTTTGTTGACAGTTTATGATTGATGAGGGAATACTCATGTGTGTATAGAGACATTCTTCTCTTCTTGACCATGTTACTATGATTTGCACTTGTAATTATTATGTAGATCTGTGGGTGCTCCTCAAGGAGCAGGTGATATTCAATTGGTCAATCTATAGAAAGTACACATAGAATGTGTTCTTCATGGCCACCTTAAAATATTAAGTATTGTCAGATTTAGTTCACTGACAAAGATGCTGAGGTTGGGCGGCTGGGTGGCTCAGTCAGTTAAGCTTCTGCATTTGGCTCAGTTCATAGTCCTGGGTCCTGGGATCGAGTAACACATCAGCTCTGTGCTCAGCACAGAGTCTGCTTGAGATTCTCTCTCCCTCTCCTTCTGCCCCTCCCCCCATTTGTGCTCTCTCTCTAAACAAATAAATAAATAAACTCTTAAAAAAAAGATGCTGAGGTTAAGAAAATACTCTCAAAAATGTATTCCAAAATGCATCATTAGAGATATTTGAAGTGCTCTCTCTAGTGTTTATGAAGTTACAAAATGCCAAATAATGCTCTAATTTCTCAGATGCTTTAAAGATATTCAACTTCAATAAAAACCAGTAACAAACAGAGCTGAAAACTAAACTACAAGTCACCTAAAAAACACTACATTTTAATTTTAAAATGAATTTGCTTGGTTATTGCTTTTTATCCCACCTTCAAATTGCCTAAACCCTGACTAAAGTACATCACAAATTTTAATCTTGGAAAGAGTAGCAAGTCAAGAGGGAAAGCACTGCATTTATGGAAGACTCCCAGAAGTCGAAGGCAATTCTCAAGTTAAATAATAAGAAAGAAATTCAGTATAGCTATGAGCTTAGTTTTTATTTTGATTACCTTCTGAATCTGTTCTCTGAAGTCTTCATATTAATCTCTATTCATAAGGTCTATTTTATTTTTATTTTTAAAGATTTTATTTATTTGACAGAGAGAGACACAGAGAGAGAGGGAACACAAGCAGGGGGAGTGGGTGAGGGAGAAGCAGACTTCCCCCAGAGCAGGGAGCCCGATGCGGGGCTTGATCCCAGGACCCTGGTATCATGACCTGAGCCAGAGGCAGATGCTTAAAGACTGAGACACCCAGGCACCCCTCATAAGGTCTACTTTAGAAAAAAGAGGGGTGCCTGGGTGCTCAGTCGTTAAGCGTCTGCCTTCGGGTTGGGTCATGATCCCCGGGTCCTGGGATTGAGGTCCACATCAGGCTCCATGCTCAGCGGGAAGCCTGCTTCTCCCTCTCCCACTCCCCTCCCTGTTTGTGTTACCTCTTTCGCTGTCTTTCTCTGTCAAATAAGTAAATAAAATCTTTAAAAAAAAAAAAAGGAAAGAAAAAAGAATTCTCCTACAGCAGTGTATGGTGTTCTATGAAATCCATGTTGAAGGTAACATGGACAAGAGAACTCCTCCAGTTAGTTGAGCTACTTTTTCTTAGAAGGTGAGAATCTTCTGGAGGTCATGACTGACTACAAAGCAGCCATGTTATTTTTCTGAAAAGCCTGGGCATTCTCCCTCTACCTTTTCTGGCATAGGGTTAATATAGGAAGTGGGAAGCTATGTGGCTGTAGGCCTTGAGGTAATTCCATCCCATGATGTGAATAGAATCAAATGTCCTAACCCATTTGAGTCACCCAGCTAGAAATAAAAAAGATAGGTATAGGAAAATTTACTTTATGCACATTATCTTTTTTTCCATGTCTAAGACACAAATCTGTATAAATCCTGTAGGCATTTGGTTGAAAACAAGAAGGCAGATAACAGATATTTGCTTCCTATTTTGGAAGAGTAGCACCACATAGAAATCTCTAATTTTCTAGGAACTGGACTTATTTGGTTGTTCAGTCTCTACATTCAGAAGACTGGTTGCCTCTTGAGTAGCTAAATAAATATTTTCCAACTCAGCTTAGAAAACCAGGTTTATACCAGCATTATTCGATTAGTTTTAGGATGATCCTGGGGTTAGTCAAAGAGAAAAAATAAAATGTGTGCATGAAAGAGATCATATAAACTTTTAGAATAAATACTACAGGTTGCTCAACCTGTAAACATGGTCAAGCTTCCAATAAGAAAATGTCCATTCCTTAAAAAATTCTTAAAAATCTTATGCTTCACTAATATGTGTTTTAAGTCAACCATAGCAATTCCTCCCCATATCATTGCATTTGTTCCCAAACCAGTGTATGCTTATTGAAATTATCATTGTAAATAGCCTACTAAGATGTCTCAGCCTACTAAGATGTCTCCGTGTAGAGAGTTGCTACTTTCATAAAATTAAGTTGGATGTTTTGAAAAGAGTGTAACAAAGTGGTGGTCTATATTTTTTATGTTGAATTAGCTGTGAGTGAGATTACAGTCTTCAGGGATAGAGGGAACATTCCTCAATTTCATAAAAACCATCTATGAAAAGCCCACAGCAAATATCATTCTCAATGGGGAAAAGCTGAGAGCCTTTCCCTTAAGATCAGGAAAATGACAAGGATGCGCACTCTCACCACTATTTTTCCACATAGTACTAGAAGTCGTAGCAACAGCAATCAGACAACAAAAAGAAATAAAATGTATTCAAATTGGAAAAGAAGAAGTCAAACTCTCTCTCTTTGCAGATGACATGATACTTTATGTTGAAAACCCAAAAGACTCCACTCTTAAACTACTAGAACTCATACAGTAATTCAGTAATGTGGCAGGATACAAAATCAATGCACAGAAATCGGTTGCTTTCCTATACACTAACAATATAACTATAGAAAGAGAAATTAGGGAATCGATTCCATTTACTATAGCACCAAAAACCATAAGATACCTTGGAATAAACCTAACCAAAGAGGTGAAGGATCTATACTCAAGAAATTACAGAACACTCATGAAAGAAATTGAAGAAGACACAAAAAGATGGAAAAACATTCGATGCTCATGGATCAGAAGAATAAACATTGTTAAAATGTCTGTGCTCCCCAGAGAAATCCACACTTTCAATGCCATCCCGATCAAAATACCAATGACATTTTTCAAAGTGTTGGAACAAACAATCCTAAAATTTGTGTGGAATCAGAAAAGACCCCGAATCACCAAGTAAATGTTGAAAAAGAAAAACAAAGCTAGGGGCATCACATTTCCTGATTTCAAGCTATATTACAAAGGTGTGATCACCAAGACAGCATGGTACTGGCACAAAAACAGACACATAGATCAATGGAACA
>NW_027725530.1:0-316 GCF_054177405.1 Leptonychotes weddellii | reverse complement strand
CTTAACCAACTGAGCCACCCAGGCGCCCCGGATTGTTTTATTTCTGTACTTCCTTTCCACAATACAAGGTGAAAATGGTAGTTTACCGTCTTGTGGTTTCTGCTCCTGTCTTCATTACCTCTTAGAGAAAAAGACTAAAGTATCCCTTGATCCTCGCTGTCCCAGACCCACGGAGCTGCCTTGTGTCAGGATACACCTGCTTGAATTCCCAGGACCATCTATTGACCATACACTAATAGTGGCCCCTCGCAGTGTCGAAGCTCCCTACTTGTGTTGTTTCGGCTCTTTTAGGAGGCAAATCCAGATAGGGCTAGAT
>NW_027725529.1:0-316 GCF_054177405.1 Leptonychotes weddellii | reverse complement strand
GTTAGGGAAAAAATACATTACAGGAAACAAAGCTGTGGAAGGGCACGTGCAACAGCTCCCCTCATTCTCCCCGTGCCCCTGTGTCCCTGCCTATAGGTTTGTGCACACTCACACGCACAGGAGGGGATCGGTTACCTCCGATGGGAGGCAACGTGAGGGACAGAGAATGAAAGAAGTTTGGGAAAGTCTAATCCTATTTTATGTACTTTACTATTGTTTACATTGTTTTGATGAGCCCTTATTTAAAAAATAATAAATAAAGCAACAGCGATTTTTAAAACTTCCCCTCTCGGTCACTGATCAACAATGCGACTTG
>NW_027725528.1:0-316 GCF_054177405.1 Leptonychotes weddellii | reverse complement strand
GGGGTCCTGGGATTGAGCCCTGTGTTGGGTTCTGCACTCATGGGGAGTCTGCTTGAGATGCTCTCTCTCCCCCTCTCCCTTTTGTTTGCACTCTCTCTCTAAAATAAATAAATCTTAAAAAAAAAAGGTGTCTACTGGTATTATAGCTTAACTTGGGAAATAAGGCAAGCACAAGAAATATGTACATAAATATTAATGCTATGCACATGCATCATAATTATAACCTAAGAAGTGTACTTAATTGTGAGTGGCAGATAATTAAAGAAAGCAATGACGTGTTTTGGCCCTACTACAAACTTACCACTAAACTTGTATG
>NW_027725527.1:0-316 GCF_054177405.1 Leptonychotes weddellii | reverse complement strand
AGTACACTCATCATCAAATGGCACTGGTATAGGGGCGCCTGCGTGGCTTAGTCACTTGGGCATCTGACTCTTGATTTCAGCTCGGTTCATGATCTCAGGGTCACGGGATTGGGCCCCTCGTTGGACCCTGCGCTCAGCACAGAGTCTGCTTGTCCCTCTCCCTCTGCTCCTCCCCCCGCCCGCTCACTCTCTCTCTTTCAAATAAATAGATAAATACAATCTTTTAAAAAAAATGGGATTGGGGCGCCTGGGTGGCTCGGTTGGTTAAGCGACTGCCTTCGGCTCAGGTCATGATCCTGGAGTCCCGGGATCGAGT
>NW_027725526.1:0-316 GCF_054177405.1 Leptonychotes weddellii | reverse complement strand
CTCTTTTTTGGATCAAAGTCCTTTAGCATCTACAATGTTCCAGTACATTCTAGATCACTGAAGTTTTGTTATGAGATTAGATCCAATGCCATTTGTGTTCAGTCTCATAGGAATTCCTTTGGGAAAAAGAAAACCATGGTGGGGCTCCTGGGTGGCTCAGTTGGTTGAGCATCTGACTCTTGACTTCAGCTCAGGTCATGATCTCAGGGTCGTGAGATTGAGCCCTGCGAGTTTTCTTGTCCCTCTTCCTCCCCCTCTGTTGCTCCCCTGTTCCCCGTGTGCATCAATATTGCGTACACCTGTGCTCTCTCTCTCT
>NW_027725525.1:0-316 GCF_054177405.1 Leptonychotes weddellii | reverse complement strand
GTGCATGTGTGCGCGTGTGCGTGCGTGCCCCCGTGAGGGTGAGGGGCCGCGCTGCCTGTGTTTGCAGAGAATACCCTGGAGGTCGGTATTTATCAGCACCTGTGTGCTGTCAAGAAGAACACAAGCTGGGGCGCCTGGGTGGCTCAGTTGGTTAAGCGACTGCCTTCGGCTCAGGTCATGATCCTGGAGTCCCTGGATCGAGTCCCGCATCGGGCTCCCTGCTCGGCAGGGAGCCTGCTTCTGCCTCTGACCCTCCCCCCTCTCATGTGCTCTCTCTCTCTCATTCTCTCTGTCTCAAATAAATAAATAAAATCTT
>NW_027725524.1:0-316 GCF_054177405.1 Leptonychotes weddellii | reverse complement strand
GCCCCATCCACCCCGGGGGGAAAGACCCCCGACCGTCTGTGGCCCCATCCACCCCGGGGGGAGAGACCCCCGACCGTCTGGGGCGGCGTCCACCCCGGGGGGGGGAGACCCCCGACTGTCTGTGGCCCCATCCACCCCGGGGGGAGAGACCCCCGACCGTCTGGGGCGGTGTCCACCCCGGGCGGGGGAGACCCCCGACCGTCTGGGGCGGCGTCCACCCCGGGAGCAGTGGGCAGGCCAGCCTGCGGGCAGGACTGAAGCCCACAGAGAGCTATCTTTGAGGCCCTTGAGGGTGTCAGAGGCACCCAGGGCCTCG
>NW_027725523.1:0-316 GCF_054177405.1 Leptonychotes weddellii | reverse complement strand
TACTAACAATTCAAAAGAACAATAACAAAGAAGTAGGTGATGTACATTTTGGAAAGGAATAATTGGAAGAGGATGCAAAGTTGTCATTTTATAATATCTTGCAAGAAAGAAAATAGACCTAACTGAAAATCTAGACAATTGAGGAAAATGACTTGGTTCAAGAGCAACACTGGAAAATTACTGTCCTATGCATAAGCAATAACTGACTAAAAATTGTAAAAGCCTTTTAAAAATATCCCCCTCACACATTCATAAGAGCCATAAATTTCTCTTATATGTTGAAATTAGTCTAATATATAATGGGCAGGACCTATGT
>NW_027725522.1:0-316 GCF_054177405.1 Leptonychotes weddellii | reverse complement strand
GGGATCATGACCTGGGCCGAAGGCAGACGCTTAACGACTGAGCCACCCAGGCGCCCAATATATTATCTTCTTTTTAGGAAGAGTTGCCTTTTTCAGTGACAGGCAGTTGAACTGTGGCAAATATTTTTGATCCTGTCCAGTTTGGTTTTATTTGTTGTCAGAGCAAACCTATTTGATTTTTGTTCTTGGTCCAGTGTCATGGTCCTTGCTCTAGGGGTGTGGTCTATAACCCAAGGTGTCACCTTGTTGAGATTTCAAGCAAATATCTAAGGTGCTCAGTGAAGTCTCTCCATGTTGGCTTGGCCAGAGATCCAAT
>NW_027725521.1:0-316 GCF_054177405.1 Leptonychotes weddellii | reverse complement strand
TTTTTTTTTTTTTAAAGATTTTATTTATTTATTTGACAGAGAAAGACACAATGAGAGAGGGAACACAAACGGGGAGTGGGAGAGGGAGAAGCAGACTCCCTGCCGAGCAGGGAGCCCGATGCGGGACTCGATCCCGGGACTCCAGGATCATGACCTGAGCCGAAGGCAGTCGCTTAACCAACTGAGCCACCCAGGCGCCTTCCCAAGCTTTTTCTACAGTGCATTAGACAGGACTTAGTCACATAGTCATACCTAACTATAAGGGAGACTTGAAAATATGTAGGCACACTGTCAACCTGAAAAAGATAAAATCTCT
>NW_027725520.1:0-5156 GCF_054177405.1 Leptonychotes weddellii | reverse complement strand
CCATCCCTCCCACCCCCCTCCACTCCAGCAACCCTTAGTTTGTTTCCTGAGATTAAGAATTCCTCATATCAGTGAGGTCATATGATACATGTGTTTCTCTGATTGACTTATTTAGCTCAGCATGATACCCTCCAGTTCCATCCACGTTGTTACAAATGGCAAGATCTCATTCCTTTTGATGGCTACATAATATTCCATTGTATACATATACCACATCTTCTTTATCCATTCATCTGTCGATGGACATCTTGGCTCTTTCCACAGTTTAGAAGCCCCGCTCTTAATCTCTGTGCTGTATTACATGGAAAGGACCTTTAGGAGGAGCATGTACTTAAACCGCCTCCTTTCTCCAGAGAGTGCAGGTGACTCGCCCAAGAACACACAGCTAGTGCGAGGCAGAGCCGAGGCAGCACAACCCTCTTTACCCGTAGGTTGGGACTCACCTGCCATTTCCCGTCCCTCAGCCCAGGCTGAGGAGATGTGTCAGTGATGCCCCTGGGTCACTTCTGGCCGTGGAGGCTTTCTCTTTGGCCACCCAAGCACTTGCTATTAATGCAGCTGAGAAATGCGTGGATTATGGGAGCATTGTGTGTGGCTGGCCCGAGCAAGCACTTTGGGGAAAAGCACCCAGCTGTCAGAAGGTGAGCTTACTAGGACACAGAAAAGGGATGAATGAATCTTCCAGATCAGACAATGAACTTAAAAAAGTCAGCCCTCCCATTGGCATTAATGGGTTCAGTGCAGGCTGTGGAGATAGAAGTCAGCATTTGAATCCTGGCCCCTTTGCTACCGCGAGACAGGGGACAAGACGGCTACCTCCCCTTGCCTCAGTTTCCTTACTTATGAAGTGGGGATAATGACACTGCTACCAATCTCATAGGGCTTGGCATGAATTAGATAAAAAATAACGCACACAAACTTGATAAAAGCCATCCTTTAGAGTGTGATTTGTTCTAATGCTACTTGCCTAAATGTTTTCTTAAAAGTAATATGTATAAACCAGTCATGATGAACAGTTCATTTTTTTAGCTGTTTAACAGTGCATTTTCCTCTGTGCTCTGACAGCTATCACACCCTCTTCTCGGGGGGGAGAATCAGCTTGCAGACCACGCAGCAAAGTCTCTGTGGGTCTGCAAAGGCTCTCAGCTGATGAGGGTTCGAGCCCCCCTATTCTGGGGCGATGATGCTCACAACATGTGTGTCTTCTGGGGAGCCCTGTGAGCCATTTGTTTGTGCAGTGTCTGACCTACATTGATGGACAGAGTGTTGGACTTGCTGCAAAGAAAACGGAGCCAAGAGCACCCACAGGCTATTACACAAGTTTTCCATGACTGGAGGCACTGCCGAGGACTCAGGTGCGGGAACACAGGGTAAAAATCAGCTGGTGTTTAGGGGGTGACAGAAGGCATCTGTCATTTTGAAGGGCTTCCTAACATGGCCCCCCAAAGCCTGGGAGGAGTGACGACAGGCAGTGCGGAGGACGGATCTGCACACGGATTATGCTCGGACTTCCCCATAAAGAGTCCACTCTGTTGGGGCTCTCCTTCCTAGCAACTCACACTGAAATTATTATTCCTAGACATGAAAACTGCTTGGAACAGGACTGGCAAACTTACTTACTTATTTTATGGATGAGACGAGAGAGGCTCTGAGCAGCAGAGGGATTGCTGGGGGTGACTCGGCTGCTGGTTGGTGGAGCCAGGGTTCAAGTCCAAGTTAGCCCATCTCCAAAGCCTGCCTGTGCCCCCTGTTGCCACCCCGGAGGCTGCTATTTGCCCATTGTTCCAGCTCCTTCATCCTGGGTGCCTTAACATTTGAGATGGTCACGTGACTTGTTTTTGCCAAATAAATGTGATTGGAAGGAAATACACAGCTTCTGGGTGGAGGCATTTAGTTGTCCAAGAACCCAGACACCGCAGGGCTCATTTTCTCTTTGTCACAGTGACTCGCAATGTTCTGGACAGAGGCTGCTCCATCTGCCTGGGTCTCTGGGTGCGGACGATAGGGAGGAGAGCTCCCAGTGAGCATGGACACGAGGAGGAGATAAACCTTCACTGTGTTAAGTCACAGAGCTGTTTGCGACAGCGGCATAACCTAGCTGCTCCTGACTGGGACACTCTCCCAAAATGAATGTAAATGGGGGCTGGACACAGCGTCCATGTCCTCGAGGAACCTAGAGGCTAATAGGAGGAGCAAGAGTAGTTTGCCATTCAGTTCAACAGATGATTCTTGAGCATCTACGATAAGCACCAAGTATAGGAGCTGAGAATACAGAGATGAATTAGAACTGACGTCCTGCCCTCCCCGCACCTTGCAAGGGGGAGCAGGGTCAGCCAGTGCTGGGAGAGTCTACGGAGCGAGGGGGAACGGATTCCACCCCGACTGCAGAACTCAGGGATGTCCCCAAGGAGGACATGGACCTAAGACAGGGGTCCTCAGCTCAGAGGGGCTGCTTCTCTACTGTCACCTCCCTCACCCCAGGCCAATTGCTGTTCTCTTTCTTCATTTCAGTCTCCTTCTCTTCCCCACGCATTGGCCTCCCCTGCCCTGCCAGACATATTTGGGAAGCGGACACTAAGGACACTGCCAATGACAGCCTGTTCTGAGAGCCCAAGGAAATGGGAGAGGGAGAGGGAGTGAGACAGCAGGAAGATGGGGAGTCTGGGCGGAGGAGGACCCCCTGGCCCATAGGTCCTTGCCGACTGGGGTGTGAACCCCAGACACGGAAGCTCTCTTCTTGCTCAAAGGGAGAGACAGGCCTGGGCTATTAGCTGTACTTACAGATGAGGAAGTGGAGCTTCAGAGAGGGTGAGGGTGTCTCCCACGGTCACACAGCACCTCAGTGGAAGAACTGGGCTGGGTCCTGGACTCCTGCTGACTTTAAGGACATCACTCACTCCTGGGTTTGAACCCTGCCTTTGTTGGAGGGCAGGGGCTGGCACTTGTGCCCCACTCCTGGGACTAAGGATGCTGAAATGCTCAGAGTCCACAGAACAGCATCTTAGAATCGAACAAGTGAACCATTCTGCTGACTTTCCACCTCCTAAAGGCGGTTCATTTAGAGATCACTTGTGTCCTCACTGGCATCCAGAAAGCATATGTAACAACCGAGAGGAAAGAGGGACAACATTTTAGAGTAAAAGGACAAAGGATTTCAAAAGAACAAGTGCAACTTGGTGAAAACCTCACTGCTTTGCCTGTAGAGTTGTCAGTTCGCAGGGGACAGCTGAAAACTGCCCGACACCCAGGGCGGGTTGTGGCGAGTTGCTGAGCCTTCCCCGGGGCCCGTCCTGGGTGCGGAGCAGTCCCGAAAGGGAGCAGTTGGAATTAGCAACATCTCTCCCGGGCAGGAGGTGAGAACGCGTGGAAGCTGAGACCTCGCTCTCCTCCCGAGAAGAGAAAACACCTATAAAAATAGGCTCTCTGCTGCTAGGGCGGGCTGGGTGGCAGCCCCGAGCACGAAAGTGTGACATAGTTCCTGAGACCCACAATCTCCCCTCTCCACACACCCCTGCAGGCAAGACAGCACCTCGGCACCCTCAGGACAGGGACCACCCCTCTGTCGCATTCTGGGGGCCATCTGGCCCATGCCACCGGCTCTGTGACACTCAGAAGAACTCTTTTTTTCCTTACCAACCAATCAGCCAGCTCACCCTAAACACTAATGCATGTGAGCCAGGGTCAGGCAGGTGGAAAAGAGGGGAAGTCATGGTCCCCTGCCTCCAGGAGTTTACCCACCAGCGGAAGAGCTGCCTGTGACAGACGCAGAAGGCTGCCGACAACAACAATAGGCACGTTATGAATGGCTGAATGAGCAGGGGTGGTGCTGACTCCTCATATGCCCAACCCTTTACAATTTGTAAAGAACTGTCATCTGTATGGGAACCATGGACCCTTATAACAGCCCTGTGAGGTAGGTGTTATTCAGCCCATTTTGCAGACCAGTAAAGTGAGGGTCAGAAGTAGCAGTGTGGAATCCTAAAATGTGTACGGAACCACAAAATACCCCAAATAGCCAAAGCAATTTGGAAAAAGAAAAAGCTGGAGGCATCACGATTCCGGATTTCAAGTTATATTACAAAGCTGTAGTCATCAAGAGAGTATGGTACTGGCACAAAAACAGACACATAGATCAATGGAACAGATTAGAAGACCCAGAAATGGACCCTCAACTATATGGTCAACTAATCTTTGACAAAGCAGGAAAGAATGTCCAGTGGAAAAAGACAGTTTCTTCGACAAACGCTGTTGGGACAACTGAACAGCGACATGCAGAAGAATGAAACTGGACCACTTTCTTACACCATACACAAAAATAAATTCAAAATGGATGAACGACCTAAATATGAGATAGGAAACCATCAAAATCCTAGGGGAGAACACAGACAGAAACCTCTTTGACCTTGGCAGCAGCAACTTCTTATTAGACATGTTGCCAGAGGCATGGGAAACAAAAGCAAAAATGAACTATTCAGACTTCATCAAGATAAAAAGCTTCTGCACAGCAAAGGAAACAATCAACAAAACTAAAAGGCAGCCTATGGAATAGGAGAAGATATTTGCAAACAACATATCAGATAAAGGGTTAGTGTCCAAAATCTATAAAGAACTTATCAAACTCAACACCTAAAAAAGAAATAATCCAGTTAAGAAATGGGCAGAAGACGTGAATAGACATTTCTCCAAAGAAGACATAGAGATGGGCAACAGACATATGAAAAGATGCTCAACATCATTCATCGTCAGGTAAATACAAATCAAAACCACGATGAGATATCTCCTCACACCTGTCAGAAAGGCTAAAATTAACAACACAAGAAACAACAGGTGTTAGTGAGGATGCGGAGAAAGGGGAATCCTCTTACACTGTTGGTGGGAATGCAAGCTGGCGAAGCCACTCTGGAGAACAGTTTGAAATTTCCTCAAAAAGTTAAAAATAGAGCTACCCTATGACCCAGCAATTGCTCTACTAGGTATTTACCCAAAGGATACAAAAAATACATATCCAAAGGGGTACTTGCACCCCGATTTTTATAGCAGCATTATCAACAATAACCAAACCATGGAGAGAGCCCAAATGTCCACTGACTGATGAATGGATAAAGAAGATGTGGTATAGGGGTGCCTGGGTGGCTCAGTCATTAAGCATCTGCCTT
>NW_027725519.1:0-14296 GCF_054177405.1 Leptonychotes weddellii | reverse complement strand
TAAGGAGAAAGGTTAATAGCAGTTATCAGAGCTGCAATTCTTGGTTATGGCCTTAAAAATATTATGTATATGTTTGGTATGCCATGCAACAGAACAATTTCTTTTTTAAATAGGGAATTTTTTATTTCAATAGTAACCAAAATATCTCATGGAAAAATATCTGAGTTACCACAGGCCTTAAAACTGACTGCTCAGATAAGAGTATTTTTTGACAGAGCTTCAAAAACATCTATTAAAAACATGGCAGAATCTGGGGCACCTGGGTGGCTCAGTCAGTTAAGCATCCAACTCTTGGATTTTGGTTCATGGTCATGATCTCAGGGTGGTAAGACTGAGCCAGCGTTGGGCTCTGTGCTCAGCACGGAGTCTGCTTGAGATTCTCCCTCTCTTTGCCCCTCCCTGAACTTGTGCATGCTCGTGCTCTCTTTCCCTCTAAAACAAGTAAATAAAATCTTAAAAAAAAAAAAAAAGGCAGAATCCAAACTTAGAAGCCCCACTTTTAATACAATAAGAGCTTTTGAATTTCAAAAACGTGCTTCAAAAGAAAAGACAAATGGATTATAAAATAGGTAATTCCCATGTTCTAATCAAATTTCTTTTAGCCTAACAAAACTATTCCTGTACCATAATCCTTGTTTGGCTAGCATTGTCATGCCATTAACAAAATCATTTAGTAAAAGAGGGATTTTAAAGACACTAAACTCCGGCACCTGGGTGGCTTGGTCGTTAAGCGTCTGCCTTCGGCTCAGGTCATGATCCCAGGGTCCTGGGATCGAGTCCCACATCAGGCTTCCTGCTCAGTGGGAAGCCTGCTTCTCCCTCTCCCACTCCCCTTGCTTGTGTTCCTGTTCTCGCTGTCTCTCTCTGTCATATAAATAAATAAAATCTTTAAAAAAAAAAAATAAAGACACTAAATTCCTACTACACCAGCCAAAGAGATAAAATTTTTCAAAACATATTAAAGAGAAGTCTATTTGTCAGCACAAATATGTAGAGGCCACTCCTGAGGTAAGCACAGGAAGTCCTCTTTGGCCAACTTTACCAGGAACCTAATGGTTTCCAATGGTTTCCAATGTATAGGCTATCATAAAACTAATGCCTGTAAAAGGCAAGTGATTTGGGCTAGTTATGTCTGATGCCAGAATGAAGTGAAGACTTTCCTTCAAGAACAACCAAAAAATGTTCAAGCAATGGTAATGACACTCTTATTAAACATAATTCCCATGTTGGGGATACCAGAGCATACTGACAAGGAGAGAAAATTCTATTTCTGCTCTTCAGAGAATATGCAAATGTTCACAGATTCCTATAAGCTGTGATACACCCTATCACCTTCTGCCCTCTAGACACATGCAGCAAATTCATCAAACTCAAACTCAAACAAACAAACAAACAAACAAAAATCTCATTTACTACAATTCAGTAATCAGGCTAAAATGGCTGTTTAAAAATTCAACCATCTCTACAAGTACTGAATATTTTTTCTTTGGACTTATATTTGACAGGCCTATAAATGGGAGTCTGAGGCAACATCTTGGGACTAATTTAGCTGAATTGCCTCATAATCATGTTCAACACTTTAACAGGGTTTCTCTCTTGCTTAGAGACCCAGAGATAAAGTCAAAAGGACCTGGAAAGACCCACTGGAAGAAGTCTTCCATCCCTACTGACCAGGAGATTTCATCTACATAAATGTTCTTCAGGAAAGTTGAGCTGTCGCTACATAGAAAGACCATTCAAGTACTGCTGACAACGCATATGACTATCAAAGTAATGGCCAAACAAATAGCTGGATTTGTCCTTCCATGGGAAGCCAGCTTCTCAAGAGGACTGGCCTGTAGTTCCCATAAAGAACTTTTTAAAAAACTTAGGTCTTCTAAATAATTGATGTTGGTACTGAATTCCACTGAAAGGAGATATTCTAGGGAACTTATTACACCTTTACAAAATGTCTTGCTGTTGTATTCACAGTTGTGTTATTTCAACTACTTTAAAAGAATCACATTGTACTAGAAAACAAACATGTTACTTGTTACATTACTCTTTCTCTTTGCACTCCAAGTAATTCTTCTCACAATCTTCTTTCTGATCACCTCTAGACTGTAATCCTAATATAAACAGATTCTGGACTTAAGTTCAAAATCTGACAGTAAAAATGGGTCCGTCATCATTAATTTTTTTATATTAACAAAGTCAAAGCAACTAATATGCATCCAGGTACTTAAGCTCTAAATTTAATATGTTTTTGTTAACTAGTTTAAATAGAAGAATGATATTGATAAGACAAACATTTAACAGGCACAAAACTCTGGCATTTACATATAGATACTACACAAGACAAGTGCAATGGCACCCAATTAACTTTGCGGTGCAAGTTCTCAGACAATCCCAATATAGATAAACACATGAAGATTTAGTTGACTGTTATAATGGCCCTAGACCTGAGGCAAAAATTATAAGGTCTATTGGGTGGATTTGTCCTCAAGACATTAGATCCATATACACTAAACACCAGGATTTCAATCTGTACCTTTCAAATGCGCATGGCACATTAGGACTTTGATACTAGAGTATGGCCAAGGATAGCATTTTACATCTGGGTAAAGTTATGTGTGAAGATAGAACAATTCTAGGAGAGCCTAAATTGCCATACAAATGTGACGATACTTTCGTCACTGACTAAAATTCAGGATAAATTTACTGGGCCTTACAAGGAAACTCTGAATTAAATTTAGATTATCAGACTCCAGAGTTAAGTTTTATTTAATCCAAGCCTAAATAGCTTAAGGAACAATAAAGCTTAGTGAATCATTTGAAAATGCAAGCAACAAAGACATACCAATTTGTAAAATTAATAAATCACTGTGCAAAATTCTTATGCAGTTTTAATCAAGAATCTAATTTAACTAATCACAATTGGTATGATTCATTCAAAGGTCATTCCACCAAGGCAATTAACACTGTCCAAAAATTTAGCAATTCTGTTATTTTGACAATTGCTTTGCTTTCTATTTTACTTTGGAATTTCTGGATATTTAGAAGGCTGCAACTCACCCAGAAAAAGGTGAAAACAGCAATAAAATTCATTGGAAGTCTGTAGTGTTACTATTTTACAATAATAAAAGGGAGGATTGTAAGTCTAAATACAAATCTAAAAGGAAAAAAAAATCTCCCTGTTGAAAATAAGATTTCCCTCACCTCCCTTTTCTTAGAGAAATTACTTGAGTAAACTTCTAATTCTACATTCTTTCTCTTTCATAAGTAAACCTTTTAAAAAGCCAAATAAACCTCTGGTCAGCTTCACAGACCCAAGAATATCTTTCTCAAAAATGTGGGGACCAGTTCTTTGAAAGGTATGAAAAAAGATAAAGGCCTTTCTTCCAGTATCAATGGGAAGGTAGCCTAACTTCTGGACCAACTTTGCTTCCAGTTGCAATACCAATACCAGTCCTAAAAATGAGATCTATCTTCCTTTGGATAAAAACATAGATGGCCATCCCAACTACCAAGTGAATTTGGGATGAACTATGTGACAATGGTGCTGTTGAGTCCTTTTCCTTGAGGACTACTTATAGTTTATCTTGAAAACATGCGTGTTATGGGTTGTATCTGCTAGATTATGTCAAAGGATGAGATTTTTTAATCTTAGTGCATTGCCTGTGATTCTCATCACATCAGACTTAATGCTTATTCAATAATAAAACAAACTGTTTTCTTTCTCTAGATTTGTGGAGAATTTTGCTGGATTCAAAGAAAATTTTATTTTTAATTTCCCAACACACTCTGCTAAACAGCTGTCCTATATAATCCTTGAAAGTGTCAAGGTCATGAAAGTAAAGGAAAGGATAAAGAAATTATCTAAATTGAAGGGAATGAAAAAGACAACTATTAAATGCAATGTGATATTCTAGACTGGATTCCTCATTTTTTGAATGGAAGCAAATATTGAGAATTGTTAAAATTTCAATGGAGTCTAAACATTAAAGTATTGCTAATTTTTTATTGTGATAGTTATATTGGGAAAAGTGGATTAAATACTAAAGTATTTATGGCAAACACAACATTTTCAAATGGTTTGAAAAGTTATTTGAACTGAACTTCTCTAAGTTTGAGATTGTTTCAAACTTGAGGGGGAAGGTACAAAGACAGAGAACCATAGGCTCAAGATAAAATATGCTAACATGTCTGTTAGTTGGTTTTTTAAGATAGGATACGTTTAAAAACCCATTCTGTATTATTTTTCCCCTCTAGAGGTAACTATTATGTATCATTTCTATAAACTTATATAATATATGGTTTTGTTCCGTATTTTAAACTATGTAAGTGGTATCATACATGCATATACTTTTGTAACTTGTTTTAGCTAATGTTATTTTCAGATTTATGTACTTCATTACATCTTGCTAAATTTCATTTTTAACAGTAGTGTTGTATAAGACCCATTTTATCTGTTCCCCTACTGAGAAACAGGTTGCATTGGTTTTTCCCACCACTAGAAACATTGTTACGACATTATATAAAGTTTAAAAATATCTTCTCCCAGGGTGTGGCTTGCATTTTCCCCTTATTAATTGACATTTAACATACAGGAGAGGTTTTAATTTTAATATTGGCACATTTGTTGATTCATTTTTAATGGTTTGTCCCTTTTAAAAAATCTTTTATGCTCATACATTTTTATAGGTACTTCAGAAAAAAAGTAATGGACTTTGAGAAAATCTTATCTTGAAAAATCTAAGTTAACTCACTAAAAGGCTAGTATATATATGTATATGTATATATATTTTCTTCATCTAGACTGGCAGGTCCAAACTTCCTACACTAACATAACATTAAACGTTATATAAAGTTTGAAATTATTCATTTTCTGCGTGCTTGAGAAAACACAGTTAAGGTAGTCAGAATTATATTATTGTCTTTTGTTAATTATGTGGGAAAATGTTTGAGAATATTATCTCAATCTACTTCTAAAAATCATTTGTTTATCCAGGCATTCATCCAGGCATTCATTTATTCAACAAATATTGAATCTATTAATATTTTAGTACCTGATATCTACAATACAGTACTAGAAGCAAAAGAAAAATCTCTAGCCTCATATTTTCCATTTTGGTAAGGCAAAATAAGCAATAAACAAATGAATCTATAACTATACAACAGTTGATGGTGATAAGTGCCATGCAGAACAATAAAGTAGGGGTGGAGGTGAGGAAGTAGCTATTTTCAGGTAAGATTTTCTAACAGACAAACAGAGACATGAAAGTAAAGAAAGGCATCATATGTTTGAAGGAAGACCATTCCAGAAGAGGAGAAAGTTAAGTACAGAGACTCTGAGCTCAGCATGTGTGTGTAGGTGCATGTTGGAGGGGGGTGGCAGGGGTTCTTAATAGTTGTAAGGAAGTCAGCAAGGCTGGAGCAGAGTGGAATGAATTTGTCAAAAGAGACGGGGTAAGGGGAGGAAGTAATGCAAAATCGAATCATGTAAGGCAAGGAGGGTTATAATAATAACTCTAAGGGAGTTGGAAAGTTTGAACAGAGAATTAATAAGCAGACTTATACACCCTTGGTTGCTGTGTTCAAAATAGAGTGAGCATGGTATACCTGAAATATAAGCTAGGATGCTATTGCAATAAAAAAAAAAGATGGCTTGTATTGGCATGTTAATAGTAGACCTTGTAAGAGATGTTCAAATCCTGCTTTAGATGTTTTGAATATAAAGCTGGCAGGGTTTAAGAAAAAGCAAAATTAAAAAGCACATAAAAGTTTTTGGCTTGCACAAATGGAAAGGTGCAATTTGTTTTATGTGAGAGTGATTTGATAATCCAGTCTTTTTTGTTAACTTAGATTGGTGCAGTAATAAGTCTTATCTTTTAGATGCACAAATATTGATGAAGACACTTTTTAGCAAGTTAAAGTAGGAGATGGAAAAATAAATTGAGGAGCTGATGCCAGGATGGCTACCTATTTCTATTTTTATGAAGTGGCAAAATTGGAGGTTAATGACAGATAAGTCTGTCATTATGAGAATGGAAGATGAAGGAAAAATTTAGGATCCGAGAAGAACAGCTAAGTGTACCTATTAATAGGTCAAAGTCAAGAGAAGAGAGTGAAAAAATGCCCTTTCCTATTTCTACTAGTACTAGTAAAAGAGATCTTCAAAAGATGCTAGCAGAAGAAAAACTGTAAAGACCTTTTTTCCTGTTACATAAAGGCCTTCTTATCCATACTACCTGAAAACCTATTATATTCACTCATAAATATAATTAAGGCTACGTATTATTGAAAGGCTATACAGATACCTACTGACCAGATGAAGTAACTACCGAATGTTAAGAGTATTCAATAGCCACTTGAAGGTAAAGAATTGGACATTTAAGAATTTCAGCAGAAGCCTGGTAAGTTACTGAAATGGTTTCTTGATTATCAGGGCTAAGACATGTATTTTATTTTATTTTTTTAAAGATTTTATTTATTTATTTGAGAGAGAATGAGAGAGAGCACATGAGAGGGGGGAGGGTCAGAGGGAGAAGCAGACTCCCTGCCAAGCAGGGAGCCCGATGCGGGACTCGATCCAGGGACTCCAGGATCATGACCTGAGCCGAAGGCAGTCACCCAACCAACTGAGCCACCCAGGCGCCCCAAGACATGTATTTTAGATATCACAAAATGCAGTGATTATTTGTGTAGACAACTATTCCCCATCTGGATTTAAATTTCTGTGAGCATATGTTTCAGATAGGATAATGGCAAACCTGCTACAGTGGGTAAAGTCAATGGTTTGTCAAACTTATCTGGAGAGGGCTAACTGCCCTACCCCTTCCCCACCCACAAATGGAATACTGAATTCCATAGTAAAAATGTGGTTAGAGTACAAGGTACTTTAATCTGGCTTTATGAATATTAGCAAGAAATACTAAACATAAGGTCATTGACACAGAAATGGTAGGTACCCTGATGGGATCGGTCCCTAGTCTTGGATGCCTTAGCCAACCTTGGTCTTAAGAAGCCAAGAATATAAGAGGCAGTAACTAATCTGTCTCAGTTAAGTGGATATTAAAAACAATCTCAATATACAGTAATTTCTATGAAAGAGGATTAAAATTAGGTTCTGAAAATGCTCTAAGATGAACCTGTGTGTATACAGAGATGCTATGGCAGAAGGAAAAACAACAAAGTGATATTAAAAATTGGAAGTGCAACTAGAGTGATTGATGGTTAAGTAGCTTTTACCTGACTTCATAATTGGTATGGATATTAGATATTGTGTGTCACTAAATCACATTGCTTCTGTGCTTTTCATGTACATATTGAGTTCCTCTTGTTTTAATTGGTTAGGATAAATGCAAACTTTTAGAATTGTCCCAGACCACCTTTTATTAAGCATTAAGCAAAACTGAAGTCCAGAAGCTAACAAGGGATATTACACTGATTAAACATGTAGTTGAGGTAGGAATTTTGATTCCCACTAAATTCCTTTTCAATAGTCTTGATATGTCACTATATAATGAAGAATGTTCCTGGAGACCAATGGATGTCAACCATTTTTGCTTTCATTTCCTTTGTTTTCTTAAAGTTGAGGACTCCAAAGAACTTTTGCTTATATGGATTTATTGATATGTACCTTCTTAGAAATTAAAACTGATAGGGGCACCTGGGTGGCTCACTCAGTTAAGTGTCTGACCTTTGGTTGCAGCTCAGGTCATGACCTCAGGGTCCTGGGATCGAGCCCCACATGGAGCTCCGTGCTCAGCAGGAAGTCTGCTTGGGCTTCATTCCCCCACCTTCTCCCTCCCCCTCTTGTCCTCCCCCACTTCACACACGCTCTCTCACTCTCTAAAATAAAATCTTTATAAAAAAAGAAATTAAGATTGATAAATTAAAGAACATTCAAAAATATAACTATCCAACTATGTGGTTAAATAACATTTTTCAGGAGTAACATCAAAATAGTAAAGTAGGAACCACTGGACCTTTCTTCCCAACACACACATCAATTCACCAACAAATCATGGGCAAATCTGTAATGATGCTCATAAATCACTTTTAATTATAGTTAAGTTAAAGAATTATTAATAAAAATATGTTAAAAGATACACAATATGAATAGATGTAATTGTGACAGCAGTAATAAAGTGTGAAAGAAAGAAGTTCATTAAATCATACAGAAAAATTCTAGACTTTAAGTTATTATCAGCTTAAAATAGGCTACAACTATAAGATACTTTATGTAAGCCTTAAGGTAACCATACCTTAAAAAAAAAAAAAATCTATAGAAGTTAAAGGAATCAAAGTAGATACACACACACACACAGGAAGACAGCAAGAGAAGATGACCAAAAGAACTGTAAGACTAACAACAACAAATAAAAAAGGTAATAGTAAACGCTTCCCTCTCAATTACTTGATTTGAACGAATTAAACTCAAAGACAGAGTGGCTAAATGGATGAAAAAATAAAACCAAACTATATGCTCTCTACAAGAAACTCACTTTAGATTTAAGGACACACATTGGCTGAAAGGGATGGAAAAACAATCTATGTGAAAGATAATCAAAAAGGAACAGGGGTGACTATACTTACCAGACAAAACAGACTAAGAAAAAACTGTCACAAGAGACAAGTAAGGGCATTATATTAAAAGGCTCAATCAGGAAGACATAGGTTTATAAAAACATATGCATCCACCATCACAGCATATAAATATGTAAAGCAAACATTGATAGAAGCAAAGGAAGAGAGAGACAGCAAAATGGTAATGGTCAGAGACTTCCTACCTCATTTCCAATAGAACATCCAGACAGATCAATAAGGACATAGGACTTGATTAACACCAAATGGAATTAATGGAATAGAACATTTCACTAACATAATACACTTTCTTGTCAAGTACATTGCTCTTTCTCCTGCACAGACCATGTTAAGTCACCAAAACAAGTCTTAAATTTGAGAAAACTGCAATCATACCAAGTATCTTTGACCACAATAGAATGAAAGTAGATATCAATAAAAGGAAAACTGGAAAATTCACAAATATGTAGAAATTAAAACACATTCCTGATCATTGGCTCAAAGAAGAAATCAAATAGGAATTTAAAAAATATCTCCAAATTAAAAAAAAAAAACACAATATACTAAAACTTTGTACTGTTTTTGCACCATCTTATAAGATGGAAGTTCAAAGTGGTAAACACCTACATTAAAAAAGACTGAGCCCCCCACTCTATTACACATGCACTTACCTGGATTGCCTTATTTAATCCCTACAATAGTATAAAGAAATTATTATCCTTATCTTACAGAGGAGAGGATTGAAACCCAAACAAATCATCTATCTTTACTAATATGACAACATTAAATATCAAGGCCCAGAAATCAAATGAAGGTTTGTCTAACAATAAAGCCCCAGGATTCTTCCAGGATTCCAAATGATGATAATAAAAATAGCTGATCTATAAAAAGATCTCAAACAACTTCACACATCACAAACTAGAAAAATAAAAAACTATGCACAAAGTTTGTAGAAAAATTAGAGTAGAAATTAAAAGGAGGGGGGATGAAAACAAATTATTTTGAAAAGAAATATTGACAACCTTAGACTAAGAAAAAAAAAGACGCAAAGTCAAAAATGAAAGACACTGTAACTGATGCCACAGATAAAAAGGATCATAAGAGTTTACTATGAAAAATTATATACTAACAAACTGGATAACCTAGAAGAAATTAATACCTAGAAACATACAACCTGCAAAGAACAATTATGAAGAAATAAAGCCAAACAGATCTGTAACTAGTATGGAGATTGAATCAGTAACCAACCCCGCTCCCAAAAAGCCCAAGACCAGACAGCTTCACCAGTGAATTCTACCAAACATATAAAGAAAAATTAACCCAAATTCTTAAATTTCTCTGAAAAACTGAAGAGAACACAGATCAGCAGAACAGAACAAAGCACGTGGAAATAAATCCATGCCTGTATATGGTCAATCCTTTGACAAGGATTCCAATAATACACAGTGGGGAATAATACTCTTCAGCAAATGGTGTTAGGAAAACTGCATGCCCACATTCAAAAGAATGAAGTCAGACTATTATCTTCTATCATGCCCAAAACAACTCAAAATTTATTAAAAACTTAAACATAAGATCTGAAACTATAAAGCTTCCAGAAAAACACACATTGGGCATTTGGAAAATATTGGTTTACTCAGTTATACACCTTTTCCATGTTGTCATATTTTATTATTCAATATCAAACCACATTTTAATATTAGCACTTACATCTTCAATACAAATCTGTAGTGGAAAACAGTCTTACATTTAATACAGCCCAATTAAAAAAATAATTACTGTACATTAATGGACTTGGGTTGAAGACGGTCCCTACCACCATGGGCTATCATATCATTCTGCTGCCTAAGTTACAAATTATCCCTTGGGTAATGCCAGGAAGTCATCCATTTGGGAAGGAGACAATATGGCAAAGTTTGCTAATAAAGAGTCAATAGTATTTTTAAGAATACATGAAGGGAAGAAGTCCACAATACATAGAAAGAGGCTGTCCTACTCCCTATAGGGACAATTACAGTGTCCTTTCCACATGGACTGCTTTGTGTTCCAAGCATAATTCTCTCCCAACTACGGTAAAGCTGTCACTCTGGTTTGCTGATGTTTGATTCTGGCTATTACTGGTTACTCCCCTCCAGAGGTACACAAAGTTAGGTACACAAAGTTACGTACACAAAGTGTTAGGTATACAAAATTAGGTACACAAAATTAGGTACAGTATGGGAAACACTATGGCACTCTCAAATGGAACTATATTTGGTATCATTTGGTAGTCTCATGTACCAATAGTAATCTCATGGAACATTCAATACTTCAGGGTTCAGATCATTTCCCAGTATTGTACATATTTCATATTACATATTGCAAAAATACTAACCCAAGAAGGGACACTAGAGGGAGCTATCTTCCAGGAGACAAGCGGCAACTGGAAACCAGCCTGGAGAGATAATGCAACTATAAATGAGGGAGGAATTAAATAATGCTACTAATGGAGAAGCATACCTACCAGCAATAGTACAAGGAGGTAGAACACTCACCTAGGAAGGATTACTGGATATGCACTGTTAAAAGGTGTTTGTAGGAAAACAATGGTAACCTTAAATAATGGCAGAACATTATTGAATAGTACCACCTTTATTATCCTCTAATGAGTCTAGTACCGTATGCTTACAAAAATAAATTTACCTTTCCTGTGCTGCAAATGGTATTAGACAAAGAAACACTACAATGTCATCCTTATGTGCGGGGGGGGTAGAATGGATGGGTAGTGTTACATAATGGCCCCTGAAAGCCAATGTCTCTAAAAGTTCTTCTATAATAACTGAGATATGATTATGTCCACAAAGCAGATCAACTTCAGAGTTTACAGAAAAATGGTCTTAAGTCACCACCTCAGTTACTGGGAATGTGATACATAAGGAAAAGTCATTTCTATTGGGAGAGAAAGAGTGTGCTTTTAGTCAAAGTAGTTTATATCAAACATTAATCTTTCCACCATAGATATTTGGTATAACAAAGGACTTATAGGTCTACTGATAGAATTAAATGAAAACTAGGCTCATATAAATGCTCATTTGCAAAAGGAGAAAATTTGGGATTTGGGTTTAAGCCTGAACTTGGTAGAATACTTATGGAAACTGGGCTGAAAAGGAAGTAAATTTGACTTTAGAAGAATTACTCCATTATATGCCTTCAACAACACATGTAGAAAAGTTCAAATGACTCTAGATCAAGGAGGTATTTAGAGGAATCGAGCTGGTAAACTTTAAAAGACCTATACCTGATCAAACAGTGGTTATAAGTCTGATTGTAGGTAGAAAATATAAGCAAATAATAAACAATACTGAGGAAAATTTTTACATAAAAGGAGACAGGTAAAGAAATGACTGAAGAATACTGGGTTAAGGAAAAGGAAATGGTAAATTAGATAAATTTATATTTTCAGTAATTAGCCAATAAAAATCTTAGTTTTTAAGAACTGCATTCTATTATTTACTTTTTGACAATGAACAAGTGCCCATATTTATATAATTTACTTTGTACCAGTATCACATTGAAGTACTTAAATTTCATGGCATATAATCTTACAAAAAACATGCAATAAAACTGACATATTTAGGTAGCAGATATTTATAGCTCCTTTCCAAGATTTATTTTTATAACGAATATAACTTGAAAAAATATCCCTATTTTTAGCCTATTCATAATGTTTAAAGCACTCAATCTCTTTCATGTTGAACCTGAGCATTTCTGATGAAAATATGTCTTGCCAACAAAGCTAGTTCTCTACCAGTGCTAAACCATCAAAAATAACAAGAGCAAATTTAATTAGAAAGGCAAAAATAGTTAATTAAAATTACAAAGTAAATTTAGCAAAGTAGCTCTTCAAATATCTGCTGCATTGGTGATTAAGCAATTACAAACTAAGAATCTGTTTACAATAATTTAATGGAATAGTGCTACTTCCAGAACATGAAGGATTCTAATTTTCTTAATGCTGAAAGCACATAATGCTCAACGGCAAGTAGATCTGATTTCTTAGGTGTGTATATAAAGACAAACTAAAGTATTTAACTTCATTTTTCTGAGTATATTTTCCATATATAAATTATATTTTGCTTATTTTAAAATGTAAATTAAGTACACATTTCCACAATCATTAGGAACACTTAATCTAGGCCTTTTTTCAAAAATTCAAGTATGTTCTATTACAAAAAGGTTTTGTCGATAGTTATTCACTTCCTTAAAAATTACTAACACTTAAGGGAACCCTTCTTTAAAAATTAGAAAGAACTTCTGAGGGATTATTGTCTTGAAATGAAACATACTTAGAGCCCATCAATTGTTAATTCCACAGTTTAGGACAAATTACTTGAATTTTCTGATCACTGATTTCCTGGTAGTTAAAATAAGTGAAAAGTCAACAAGTAGTATACGTAGGTTTTATTGCTGTTCTTAAGAATTCGTATAATGAGGGGCACCTGGGTGGCTCAGTCGTTAAGCGTCTGCCTTCGGCTCAGGTCGTGATCCCAGGGTCCTGGGATCAAGCCCCGCATCAGGCTCCCCGCTCAGCGGGAAGCTTGCTTCTCCCTCTCCCACTCCTCCTGCTTGTGTTCCCTCTCTCGCTGTGTCTCTCTCTGTCAAATAAATAAATAAAATCTTTAAAAAAAAAAAAAAAGAATTAGTATAATGAGTATCAAATGCATAAAACACAATAGGAACTCAATCATTTCTGTCTTTCAGATTTGGTTTAATGGACTATACATATTAAGTGTATTTAGATGTATGTGATTTTTTTTTTTTCAACTTAACTAGCTCTCTTATTACAACCAGATATTATGGCTGTCCAAATTATAAGTGAAGATAGTATGGTTTTCCAGAAAAAAAATTAAATGAAGCAAGTAAAGCTCCTATATAGCCAAATTGACAAGCTAACTTTTTTATATATTTTGAAGTATTTATTTTAATTTCCCAGAGATTGTGACCAGACTAATGGAACACATTTGAGAAAGTAAAGCAAAATCAAAATTAGGCCATATAGTATGTTGGGAGCCAAAGGTCAACTCCTCCTCAGGGACATTTTGGGGCAAAGCAGTGTTCCATTTCCATTGGGAGGTGTGAATGAGGCCTAAAAGCTGAGCCGAATGTCAATCCCAAACCAGAATTGGCAGAATAATCAGTCTTTGTGCTCCACTTAAACATAGTGACCACTGGCTCAAAAAAAAAAAAAAAAAAAAAAGTATTCCAAATCTCACAACTTAATACTCCAAATGCTTTAGAATTAAAAAAAAAAAAAAAAATCACTCATCATATTAAGAATCTGGACAATGACTTGAATGAGAGAACACAATCAAAAGATGCCAATACTTAGATAACTCACATGGAATTATCTGAGAAGAATTTAAAGCAATTATGATAAAGAATCAAAGGGGACTCATTGAGGTTTTGATTTGGATTTCCCTGATGCCGAGCGATATTGAGCACTTTTTCATGTGTCTGTTGGCCATTTGGATGTCTTCTTTGGAAAAATGCCTGTTCATGTCTTCTGCCCATTTCTTGATTGGATTCTTTGTTCTTTGGGTGTTGAGTTTGATGAGTTCTTTATAGATTTTGGATACTAGCCCTTTATCTGATATGTCATTTGCAAATATCTTCTCCCATTCTGTCGGTTGTCTTTTGGTTTTGTTGACTGTTTCTTTTGCTGTGCAAAAGCTTTTTATCTTGATGAAGT